>NW_015505479.1:285883-286616 GCF_001515645.1 Sinocyclocheilus grahami | reverse complement strand
GGTTGTTTTGAACCCAGCTATTGGGTTGTTTTGACCCAGCGGTTAGGTTGTTTTGAACCCAGCTATTGGGTTGTTTTGACCCAGCGGTTAGGTTGTTTTGAACCCAGCTATTGGGTTGTTTTGACCCAGCGGTTAGGTTGTTTTGAACCCAGCTATTGGGTTGTTTTGACCCAGCGGTTGAGTTGTTTTGACCCAGCTATTGGGTTGTTTTGACCCAGCGGTTGAGTTGTTTTGAACCCAATAGCTGGGTCAAAACAACCCAATAGCTGGGTTTGTCCCTTTTTAACCCAGCGCTGGGTTATATTTAACCCAGCATTTTTTAGAGTGTACATTTAAGCTAAAAGTAAATGTGGATGGAATAGCCTATACTAAAAACTAGATTTATAATTATATACAATGGCAAAATGTGAAGTATGTTCCTTGCTGATTTTTATTCAAATGTGTTATATGTTCACACGTGTCATAAACAACAAGTTGTCCTTCAGTTGTGACATGGGTAAATGTATTTTCTTAGATTTAATATATATCTATCTGTCTGTCTGTCTGTCTGTCTGTCTGTCTGTCTATCTGTCTATCTGTCTGTCTGTATGTCTGTCTATCTATCTATCTGTTTGTCTGTCTGTCTGTCTGTCTATCGGTCTGTCTGTCTATCTGTCTGTCTGTCTGTCAGTCTATCTATCTATCTATCTATCTATCTATCTATCTATCTATCTATCTATCTATCTATCTGTCT
>NW_015505479.1:268879-285850 GCF_001515645.1 Sinocyclocheilus grahami | reverse complement strand
TCTATCTATCTGTCTGTCTGTCTGTCTGTCTGTCTGTCTATCTATCTGTCTGTCTGTCTGTCTGTCTGTCTGTCTATCTATCTGTCTGTCTGTCTGTCTGTCTGTCTATCTATCTATCTGTCTATCTGTCTGTCTATCTATATCTATCTAGTTTTTTTCCATCTTTATTTAAATTACCATCCCTAATTTGCATGACAGATTCTGCTGCCTAAAAAAGTACATTCATCTGGCCTTGTTAAAATTTCTAATTAATATAATGGCATCCGAAACTTCTGGAGGCATAAATTTATTCATGTGATAAAATAATCCAAACAACAGCCTGGTGCTTATATCAGATATATGGTTTAATGGTCTGTGCATAATCGATGGAAATGTTCAAGCATCAGAGTAGTGTGAAGGCATCTAGTCACAAACAGATGTGGTGTGAAGAAAAGCAAAGACACAGTCATCCAAAACCTCCAGCGTGTGTGAGGAGGATGTGACGCCGCATGCCTTCAGACACTCCAAACCAATGCAATCCATTTAATGTAATAATTTCAAGCATTGAAGCATCATTACCATAAAGGCAGATTGATTCACCGCCGTTCGGGAGATGCCAGCATTGCGAGGGAATAAAGTAACGTGGACGGACAGCTCATTAATTCCCTCATGCTCTCGCGTACGACCAAAATTTTTACACGCTGGAAATTTACAGCGCTGACAGACTAACAGGGTGCACTCCTAATTTGTATCATCTCATATTTGTTTTTGGTTTGTCGTCATCTTTATTCTTTACTGCAAATTGCAGAGTGCCCTGGGTAATCTGGCAGGTCCAGCGAATGTTGATGAGCCGCGGCTGCAGGGATTTACAGTCCGAGCAAGTGCCGGATGTTTATGATAATTGAGCCTGTTCTCTCTGCTTGGTCCATGCTCTGCTGTTTTTACCCATTCCTCTCTCTCTCTCAGTTCCACTGATCTCAGCTTGGTGTTCATGGAGCTACAAATTTAGACTCGCCGCCCCACAACCTAATAAATTTCATCATTTAGCGCAGATTCATGAGCTTAAATAGGTGATTCGTATTCTGCTTATTTAAACTTGTTTTATTAGCCTCCTCTTGAAATGTTTTAATAACCCCATTTTATCACCAGCAGGAGTATGTTGGGGACAAATTCTCATTGAGAACAAAGAAAAGGGCATCTGCTCGGGCTTTGTTTTAGCTGACTGAACAAACTAATGGTCAAAGAAATGTGACATAAGGTCAGACACAAGATATTCGTTGATCCCGTGACTCAGCAGTGCCGTAAGTCCGGAAGCCATATTTCAGAAGTGATACAATCCTATTAAAGCCACTGAGCAGGTTTAAAGGTAGACTAATCAAATGATTCAAAACTTTAGTCAAGGTTATGTGGCAATGTAAATTGAATTGGATATTGTGCTCACGTCATGGTCGCTTGGAAGCCACTGATTGTAAAGTTCACCTCTTTATTCCTGAAAGGCACCGCTGGCTCCATCACAATGTGTGGAAAGTTAGTTTGCCTTCTCAAGACAATCTGCAGACCCAACATAGGTCAGAACAGGTCCTGTTTGTAAATTAAAACTAAATACGTTTTTTTAAAACACTTTAAAACATACAAGTTCAAAACAACTTTTGACAAATTCACTAATCACTAGTTAACCATGCTGGTTAACCATGCTGCTGACACAACAAAAGCATGCTCAATCCCGAACCCCCTCACTACTGACTAGCCTGAGTTGTCCTTAAAAAGAAGTGTGCTTAATTGTATTGAACGTGCACTTGTAAGTGTACTTCAAATCTTGAAAGTACATATTTTAATAAACTGTTCTTGCAAATAATATAATATGAATGAAATAAAAGACCACTTAAGTGTAACTAAAGACAGACACTTTCATGTTTCAAAACTGCACTTTGTAATAATGTCAAATTAAAAGTTTTATTTTAAAGTTTAATTAAAATTTTTCTATCTATCTATCTATCTATCTATCTATCTATCTATCTATCTATCTATCTATCTGTCTGTCTGTCTGTCTGTCTGTCTGTCTGTCTGTCTGTCTGTCTGTCTATCTATCTATCTATCTATCTATCTATCTATCTATCTATCTATCTGTCTATCTGTCTGTCTGTCTGTCTGTCTGTCTGTCTGTATGTCTGTCTGTCTGTCTGTCTGTCTGTCTATCTATCTATCTGTCTGTCTATCTATATCTATCTAGTTTTTTTCCATCTTTATTTAAATTACCATCCCTAATTTGCATGACAGATTCTGCTGCCTAAAAAAGTACATTCATCTGGCCTTGTTAAAATTTCTAATTAATATAATGGCATCCGAAACTTCTGGAGGCATAAATTTATTCATGTGATAAAATAATCCAAACAACAGCCTGGTGCTTATATCAGATATATGGTTTAATGGTCTGTGCATAATCGATGGAAATGTTCAAGCATCAGAGTAGTGTGAAGGCATCTAGTCACAAACAGATGTGGTGTGAAGAAAAGCAAAGACACAGTCATCCAAAACCTCCAGCGTGTGTGAGGAGGATGTGACGCCGCATGCCTTCAGACACTCCAAACCAATGCAATCCATTTAATGTAATAATTTCAAGCATTGAAGCATCATTACCATAAAGGCAGATTGATTCACCGCCGTTCGGGAGATGCCAGCATTGCGAGGGAATAAAGTAACGTGGACGGACAGCTCATTAATTCCCTCATGCTCTCGCGTACGACCAAAATTTTTACACGCTGGAAATTTACAGCGCTGACAGACTAACAGGGTGCACTCCTAATTTGTATCATCTCATATTTGTTTTTGGTTTGTCGTCATCTTTATTCTTTACTGCAAATTGCAGAGTGCCCTGGGTAATCTGGCAGGTCCAGCGAATGTTGATGAGCCGCGGCTGCAGGGATTTACAGTCCGAGCAAGTGCCGGATGTTTATGATAATTGAGCCTGTTCTCTCTGCTTGGTCCATGCTCTGCTGTTTTTACCCATTCCTCTCTCTCTCTCTCAGTTCCACTGATCTCAGCTTGGTGTTCATGGAGCTACAAATTTAGACTCGCCGCCCCACAACCTAATAAATTTCATCATTTAGCGCAGATTCATGAGCTTAAATAGGTGATTCGTATTCTGCTTATTTAAACTTGTTTTATTAGCCTCCTCTTGAAATGTTTTAATAACCCCATTTTATCACCAGCAGGAGTATGTTGGGGACAAATTCTCATTGAGAACAAAGAAAAGGGCATCTGCTCGGGCTTTGTTTTAGCTGACTGAACAAACTAATGGTCAAAGAAATGTGACATAAGGTCAGACACAAGATATTCGTTGATCCCGTGACTCAGCAGTGCCGTAAGTCCGGAAGCCATATTTCAGAAGTGATACAATCCTATTAAAGCCACTGAGCAGGTTTAAAGGTAGACTAATCAAATGATTCAAAACTTTAGTCAAGGTTATGTGGCAATGTAAATTGAATTGGATATTGTGCTCACGTCATGGTCGCTTGGAAGCCACTGATTGTAAAGTTCACCTCTTTATTCCTGAAAGGCACCGCTGGCTCCATCACAATGTGTGGAAAGTTAGTTTGCCTTCTCAAGACAATCTGCAGACCCAACATAGGTCAGAACAGGTCCTGTTTGTAAATTAAAACTAAATACGTTTTTTTAAAACACTTTAAAACATACAAGTTCAAAACAACTTTTGACAAATTCACTAATCACTAGTTAACCATGCTGGTTAACCATGCTGCTGACACAACAAAAGCATGCTCAATCCCGAACCCCCTCACTACTGACTAGCCTGAGTTGTCCTTAAAAAGAAGTGTGCTTAATTGTATTGAACGTGCACTTGTAAGTGTACTTCAAATCTTGAAAGTACATATTTTAATAAACTGTTCTTGCAAATAATATAATATGAATGAAATAAAAGACCACTTAAGTGTAACTAAAGACAGACACTTTCATGTTTCAAAACTGCACTTTGTAATAATGTCAAATTAAAAGTTTTATTTTAAAGTTTAATTAAAATTTTTTATTTTTTTGTCATGCACTTATTTAGAAGTATAATACAAATGCTAGAGAACATACTTAAATTTAAATGTAGTGTGTCATTTAAAGTTAATATATTTTAAATGGACTAACTTCAGGATAACAAATGTGTAATTATGACAAATTTCAACAGAAATAATATTAAAGTATATTTACAGTAATTCACCATAAATGATTTTCAGTACATTCAGCATGACATTTTAACCGTATTACAAAACCAATAGAAGTAATAACGAAATAAAATATAAAGATAAGTCCTACTTGTTGGACAAAAATGCACTCTAAAACTTTTTATATTAAATTGCATTTAATATACCATTTAAATTATAATCCATTTTTGTTTAATTACAGTTAACATGCAAATTAAGAATCCAAAACATTACATTCAGATCACACTTAAGTATATTCTTTTAAAGTATATTAAGAAATAAGTACTCATTTTAAAAGTATGCTAAAGTGTACTTCTTTCTCACAAATTAAGTCAGCAAAAATATATATATATATTTTTTTTTTTACAAAAAACAGCACTGGTAAAACGTTGATTATAATGCATTGCTTGCAAAAATATATATATAAATACATAATAAAATAAAATATTTCATTAGTTCACGTGGCTACATTTGAATGGCTATCAGTGCATAAACATGCTCTTAGCAGCCAGATAATGCAGTTATATCATTTACCAGAAGGTTACTTGGCCATATCCAGCCAAATCTTGACCCCTTGAGTTTACCAGCTGGACCAGGATAAGATAAACCTATTTCTCCACCTTCTCTCCTTGTCTGACCTTCTAGTGTAAACCTGACCCTTCCACATCAGAGCTGAAGAGGACAATCACATTGTGTGTCTCTGAAACAAAGGCTGGCTCCTGTTACTATCAATGAAGCATAACCAAATCAATTCACAAACAGTCTTATCAGCAGCGAGCTATTCGCTTTGCCTCCAGCAGATTAACCTCGATGCATTAACTCTTTGCAACTGTCTGTGCCATGCTGCTTTAGCTAAAGCTAAGCTTCACTTGTCGAGTGGCTTGGATCACACTGGACAGGGACGAGAGGTGCCAGCAACAACTGCAGAGTGAATTCTGACATGTCCTTTCTAAAACTAACTTTTAATAACTGACACTTTGTGCAGCTAGAGAGAAATGCCAGAATCCGGAGAGACTGATGAAGGGCACAATAGATTTTAGGCTCTCAGACTGACTTCTATGACGTGCTAACAGTATTATGTAATCACTTGTAATGTGTTACTAGTTAAATTTGTTGCAATATCCTAGTAACTTTTTCAAATATGCCCACTTTTTCCGTTTTTTTTTCTTTCAGAAACATTTCAAATTCTTACATTTATACACAGACTATTGTAACTTACTTGCTGTTTTGTATAGTTAATTAATTGCTTTCAAAAGCATAAAAACCTTTAAATTCAAGACTTTTAGAGCACAAACTCAATAAGTATAGCAAATCAAGTGTTTGAAGGAAAGATAGTCGTAGTCAGCTAATCATGAGAAAGGTAATGTAAACGTACCTTAGCATTTTGCTTTCCATAAAATACTCATAAAACTATTGTAGTACATTGTTAATACTGTACTTCCCACACTCTAAAAAATGCTGGGTTAAATACAACCCAGTGCTGGGTAAAATAGGGACAAACCCAGCAATTGGGTTGTTTTGACCCAGCGGTTAGGTTACTACCCAGAAGGTTGGGTTAAACATTTAATCAAACCGCTGGGTCAAAGCAGCCCAATTGCTTTTTTAGAGTGCATACTGGCCAAAATATATTTTAAACATATGCTAAAAATATACGCTGAAAACAGTAAAGCTCAATAAATTATATTTTTGAAATGAGAAATATATTTAGTTTCACCTTTCATATAGCAAAGATATATTTCAAATTGCATGTCAGGGGCAAGAAAATACATTTCCAACTTCACAGTCATCATCATCATCATCATCATCATCATCATCATTATTATTATTATTAATCTGGGCAGCCAGGTAGAGCTTGTTATGAAATGCATTATTATTATTATTATTATATTCAACATCATCATCAATATTATTATTACAAATGGTATTTTAGAAAAATAAAAATAAAAGCCATTTTAAGCTTGTTATGAAATGCATAATAATAATTATTATTATTATTATTATTTTAAAAAATTATTTTAGAAGAAGAATAATAACCATTTTGAGCTTATGAAATGCATCATAATAATTATGTAATTTAATGCTGATGATAAAATTTTTTTTATTATTATTATTATTATTAACAATAACGTTATAAAAATAAGTTAAAATGTGAAACTCTAGCTTTCTCTTCTACAGAAATTTGGAAATGGACATCAGTATGAATGGTCTGCATTAGATTTAGTGCATCCTGAAGACCAAGCCAATGATAATTTGACACCTGCGTTGTACAGTCTGGCACTGAATCAAAGTGCGCTAAATACTGTATTCAGTTTCCTTTTCCAGGTGTTTCAGTGCTAGCACAGCACTAACGCTTGCTTCATCTATGCAAAGCGAGTAAAGTGGTTTCAAAATGCAGTCTTGGATACCTAGAATCCACCCCCTCATTAACTTAATTGGCCCCTTTTCAGGCGGCTGTCTGCAAATTGTCAATTGAGACAACCCCTTAAAATGTTGTGATAGTTAGCAAATTGCCTGTGATTCACAAGCTGATTGTGCTATGATTATATTGTCAATGGACTCCATGATTAGGACGGTGCATAATTCGAGGTGTGCATTAGTGTTTGTTGCTATAGTGTTGAATACTTCCAATTCTGAGCCACTCGTGTAATATTTGCAGTGTTGAACAACTCAAGGGGTCATGCTTTGGCTGGTTGGCACAGTCATGCTGGTAGACGCAATAACTACACCATATGAGATTCTGCGCTAGTGGAGCAACTGCCATTGAGATGAATGGGAATGCTGACAGATATCTTTCTTCAGGTAGCATAGACACTGCAATTCATTTGTGATGACTTAAAAGTGTAGTTTGCATGGTCACTACATACTGAGCGCTGCTGCCAGTAATAGCTTTGGGACATTATTGTCTCAACCGGAGAAAATTAACTTCAAATCAAGTCTTTGTTTGCAAAGCAGCCATTATAATGCAGAGCTGCAGAGTACATGCTAAAATTGTACTTAATGAAGCAGCCTCGGGTTTACGAGTGCATTTTACAATGATGCATTTTACAACTGATTTCCATAAATGCTTGTGTACACATAACTATCTGAACTCCCAAATGTCAAACAGGGAGTTTTTAATTAGTTTTATTTAACTGATTTCTGGATGTGTGCGTGTTGGTGTGTATTTTAAAGGTGCAGTATGTAATATTGACAGTTAGTGGTTGAAATGGGTACTGCAGTCCAAATTCAAAATTTGCCCCCTTCTCCTTAGACTCAATGCTCACGCGGGTTGCCAGATTGAGGACAGTGGCAGAAGACGGGTAGTACACTATAAGTTGACGAGTTGATATCCGCATTTTAATATTTCTCTGGTCAAAAAGTTGGATTCTGAGGCTTTTCGGTTCAGGTAGAACTTACAATCTCTGACCCGGTTTGTTTGCTGGCTTCCATGGCTGCAACGCGCTGCATTTTCCACCAACTGGCAACCCGGTGTGTTGAAATCCTATTGGATAAATTGGCAGTGGGTGGAATCACACAGACCAAAACAAAAACAGACATTCCAACACAAAACACACATTTCAAAGGTGAATAGTTGGCTGTAGCATATGTTGTTTTTTTTAAGAAACAAGTATGTGAGCTTAGAATGTTTCCTAAATATCTGCAAACATATAGTATTTGTATGCTTCAGTACAGTAAAAAAGAAACTACATAAAAACTATGTCAAAATGCAAACTGTGTGAACATTGGTAGCCAAACAATTGACAGTGGCTATTGACTTCCATAGTAAGGAAAGGAATACTATGGAAGTCAATGACTCAGTCTTATCAGCAGCGAGCTATTCGCTTTGCCTCCAGCAGATTAACCTCGATGCATTAACTCTTTGCAACTGTCTGTGCCATGCTGCTTTAGCTAAAGCTAAGCTTCACTTGTCGAGTGGCTTGGATCACACTGGACAGGGACGAGAGGTGCCAGCAACAACTGCAGAGTGAATTCTGACATGTCCTTTCTAAAACTAACTTTTAATAACTGACACTTTGTGCAGCTAGAGAGAAATGCCAGAATCCGGAGAGACTGATGAAGGGCACAATAGATTTTAGGCTCTCAGACTGACTTCTATGACGTGCTAACAGTATTATGTAATCACTTGTAATGTGTTACTAGTTAAATTTGTTGCAATATCCTAGTAACTTTTTCAAATATGCCCACTTTTTCCGTTTTTTTTTCTTTCAGAAACATTTCAAATTCTTACATTTATACACAGACTATTGTAACTTACTTGCTGTTTTGTATAGTTAATTAATTGCTTTCAAAAGCATAAAAACCTTTAAATTCAAGACTTTTAGAGCACAAACTCAATAAGTATAGCAAATCAAGTGTTTGAAGGAAAGATAGTCGTAGTCAGCTAATCATGAGAAAGGTAATGTAAACGTACCTTAGCATTTTGCTTTCCATAAAATACTCATAAAACTATTGTAGTACATTGTTAATACTGTACTTCCCACACTCTAAAAAATGCTGGGTTAAATACAACCCAGTGCTGGGTAAAATAGGGACAAACCCAGCAATTGGGTTGTTTTGACCCAGCGGTTGGGTTACTACCCAGAAGGTTGGGTTAAACATTTAATCAAACCGCTGGGTCAAAGCAGCCCAATTGCTTTTTTAGAGTGCATACTGGCCAAAATATATTTTAAACATATGCTAAAAATATACGCTGAAAACAGTAAAGCTCAATAAATTATATTTTTGAAATGAGAAATATATTTAGTTTCACCTTTCATATAGCAAAGATATATTTCAAATTGCATGTCAGGGGCAAGAAAATACATTTCCAACTTCACAGTAGCCTACACGCTAAAAAATGCTGGGTTAAATATAACCCAGCGCTGGGTTAAAAAGGGACAAACCCAGCTATTGGGTTGTTTTGACCCAGCGGTTAGGTTGTTTTGAACCCAGCTATTGGGTTGTTTTGACCCAGCGGTTAGGTTGTTTTGAACCCAGCTATTGGGTTGTTTTGACCCAGCGGTTAGGTTGTTTTGAACCCAGCTATTGGGTTGTTTTGACCCAGCGGTTAGGTTGTTTTGAACCCAGCTATTGGGTTGTTTTGACCCAGCGGTTGAGTTGTTTTGACCCAGCTATTGGGTTGTTTTGACCCAGCGGTTGAGTTGTTTTGAACCCAATAGCTGGGTCAAAACAACCCAATAGCTGGGTTTGTCCCTTTTTAACCCAGCGCTGGGTTATATTTAACCCAGCATTTTTTAGAGTGTACATTTAAGCTAAAAGTAAATGTGGATGGAATAGCCTATACTAAAAACTAGATTTATAATTATATACAATGGCAAAATGTGAAGTATGTTCCTTGCTGATTTTTATTCAAATGTGTTATATGTTCACACGTGTCATAAACAACAAGTTGTCCTTCAGTTGTGACATGGGTAAATGTATTTTCTTAGATTTAAATATATGAAGGCTTTAAAAAATTATATTAAAATATGTTATAAATATATATATATATATATAAATATATATATATATATGTTTTAAATATATATATAAATATATATATATATATATATATATATATATATATACAAAAATGGGTGGAAAATATATTTACATATTGAAACTTATTTTAGCTGGTATCTTTTTGGCCTTTTTTTAAATATGTTTTGAAATACATTTAAAAATATATTTGAAAATAATTCTTTGAAAATTGTTTTTTGCCAAATGGATTATTACAGAAATAACAGTTTAAAAGAATATACTTAAGTGCAAATGGAATGGAATGTTTTCATTACGCATGTTCATTACTTTTAAGAGAAAATAGACTGTAGTTTTAATTTATATTAAATGCAATTAATTAAAATTAAGTTTGTCGTTTTTTTGTAAATTAACATTAAATGTAATATTGAATAACACACTACAGCTAAAATTGCTAAACCACATCAAAATAAGTCTTGATTGCATTGTCACTTTGAAACAGTTTCGAGGTAGTTGTGTCTTCCATCATTTGAATACCCTTCAACTCCACCTTTTATTGGGAAGAAACTGCAAGATCACAAAATGTCTTAGATATGCTCTATTAATTCTAAATAATGGCCTTATAGTTTTCTGCTGCAGCAGGCCATATGTCTGTCACCTCAATTGGTGGTAACAGAAATCACTTCAGTTCTCGACGGTTGTAGTAAATTTAACAGCAGTTCACTTTGAGTCCCCTGTTGCAATGCGACCACACTTTCTGTACTTAGCACTGTTCCAAAACGCCTTGTTACCTTCGGTTGTCCTCTATTAGTTCTGCAGACACACAGTACCAATAAGCCTGAGGGGTTTGGGAGAAGTCCAACAGCAACTTGACATAAAGGATTTCTGAAGAACACAGCGAGCAGGGCTGAAGGAATATAGGCCACGTACTGTAACGTTTACATTGGTCTGAAAATCTTTCACAGCCTGAAAACCCAAAACTGACTAATTGATATTTCATGGTCATTTGTTTTCCATTCTGTTTACTTCCGTTGATTCACCAGTTTGTAGACATTTTTTGTCATTACTTCAAAAAGATTCAAAGTCTGTAGCTGAACTAACTGTCTTTCTTTTTTACGCTTTGCAGATATCAGTCACCCATTTAGGCTGTTAGTCAACTCAAAATAAATTGCATTTAAAAATGGTCGAGGACTTATTTTTACAGATTAGTTCATATTCAAGACAGACGCTTTCTGAAGAAAAGCGTTTTCTGAGAGTTATGCTTTTTGTCTTTTTTGAGAAATAAATTGGCACTAGGCATTAATATGTATAAATAATTTCTGTTGTTATCCACATATTTGAAGAACGAGGGAAGAATGCAGCACATTTCTGAAAGCCTTGCATGCATTTATTTTTACATTTCCAATCCAATTCTGTATTACTCATCCAATTCAATATGGGTTTAGTAGAGAGTATCAACTTATGTCAGCAAAATAGCTTTCATTGCACATTTTCAGAAAGTAATAAGAAGCGAGGTAAACTATAATTCCTTATAAAAAAAATAGAATGAGAGTGTTCAAATAGAATGAGTTTACTGTTAACGTCTAAACTCAAATTCAATCAGAAATGTTTTCAAATTTATTCAGAAATGTTGCATTTCATAACAACATCTATTTGGCTGATATTATTATTATTATCATCATCATCATCATCATCATCATCATCATCATTATTATTATTATTAATCTGGGCAGCCAGGTAGAGCTTGTTATGAAATGCATTATTATTATTATTATTATATTCAACATCATCATCAATATTATTATTACAAATGGTATTTTAGAAAAATAAAAATAAAAGCCATTTTAAGCTTGTTATGAAATGCATAATAATAATTATTATTATTATTATTATTTTAAAAAATTATTTTAGAAGAAGAATAATAACCATTTTGAGCTTATGAAATGCATCATAATAATTATGTAATTTAATGCTGATGATAAAATTTTTTTTATTATTATTATTATTATTAACAATAACGTTATAAAAATAAGTTAAAATGTGAAACTCTAGCTTTCTCTTCTACAGAAATTTGGAAATGGACATCAGTATGAATGGTCTGCATTAGATTTAGTGCATCCTGAAGACCAAGCCAATGATAATTTGACACCTGCGTTGTACAGTCTGGCACTGAATCAAAGTGCGCTAAATACTGTATTCAGTTTCCTTTTCCAGGTGTTTCAGTGCTAGCACAGCACTAACGCTTGCTTCATCTATGCAAAGCGAGTAAAGTGGTTTCAAAATGCAGTCTTGGATACCTAGAATCCACCCCCTCATTAACTTAATTGGCCCCTTTTCAGGCGGCTGTCTGCAAATTGTCAATTGAGACAACCCCTTAAAATGTTGTGATAGTTAGCAAATTGCCTGTGATTCACAAGCTGATTGTGCTATGATTATATTGTCAATGGACTCCATGATTAGGACGGTGCATAATTCGAGGTGTGCATTAGTGTTTGTTGCTATAGTGTTGAATACTTCCAATTCTGAGCCACTCGTGTAATATTTGCAGTGTTGAACAACTCAAGGGGTCATGCTTTGGCTGGTTGGCACAGTCATGCTGGTAGACGCAATAACTACACCATATGAGATTCTGCGCTAGTGGAGCAACTGCCATTGAGATGAATGGGAATGCTGACAGATATCTTTCTTCAGGTAGCATAGACACTGCAATTCATTTGTGATGACTTAAAAGTGTAGTTTGCATGGTCACTACATACTGAGCGCTGCTGCCAGTAATAGCTTTGGGACATTATTGTCTCAACCGGAGAAAATTAACTTCAAATCAAGTCTTTGTTTGCAAAGCAGCCATTATAATGCAGAGCTGCAGAGTACATGCTAAAATTGTACTTAATGAAGCAGCCTCGGGTATTGCGCATTACGAGTGCATTTTACAATGATGCATTTTACAACTGATTTCCATAAATGCTTGTGTACACATAAATATCTGAACTCCCAAATGTCAAACAGGGAGTTTTTAATTTGTTTTATTTAACTGATTTCTGGATGTGTGCGTGTTGGTGTGTATTTTAAAGGTGCAGTATGTAATATTGACAGTTAGTGGTTGAAATGGGTACTGCAGTCCAAATTCAAAATTTGCCCCCTTCTCCTTAGACTCAATGCTCACGCGGGTTGCCAGATTGAGGACAGTGGCAGAAGACGGGTAGTACACTATAAGTTGACGAGTTGATATCCGCATTTTAATATTTCTCTGGTCAAAAAGTTGGATTCTGAGGCTTTTCGGTTCAGGTAGAACTTACAATCTCTGACCCGGTTTGTTTGCTGGCTTCCATGGCTGCAACGCGCTGCATTTTCCACCAACTGGCAACCCGGTGTGTTGAAATCCTATTGGATAAATTGGCAGTGGGTGGAATCACACAGACCAAAACAAAAACAGACATTCCAACACAAAACACACATTTCAAAGGTGAATAGTTGGCTGTAGCATATGTTGTTTTTTTTAAGAAACAAGTATGTGAGCTTAGAATGTTTCCTAAATATCTGCAAACATATAGTATTTGTATGCTTCAGTACAGTAAAAAAGAAACTACATAAAAACTATGTCAAAATGCAAACTGTGTGAACATTGGTAGCCAAACAATTGACAGTGGCTATTGACTTCCATAGTAAGGAAAGGAATACTATGGAAGTCAATGACTAACAGAAGAAAGAAACTCATACTGGTTTGGAACAACTTGAGGGTGAATAAATTGAACTATCCCTTTAAAATGAGCTCTCAAAAACAGACCAGTTAAACTGTGCCAGCATTTTACAGACAAATCCTATTGCCTGCAAGCCTCAGTCGGAACCCAACCCCACCAATCCACTCTTATGCAGAGTCTTCATTTACTTCTGAAACGTTACGCACTCCAAAAGACATCATACACATAAAAAACAACTCCTCTGTTCTTGAAACATCAGAGGAAACCCTGGCAGACCTTCTCATTTCTATCACTCTCAACAACATGCGCTCCTCTCCGCAGGAGTGTTCTGAATTATCTCCTTCTCTTCGGGGGATAAAACCGATTGTCATTGAAGCTGATGGCTTTCAGTCAACCGGCTGTGACTCAAGCCTACATAAGACAAGTCAAGATTGCTTCACTGGGACCTAAGACTCTAGAACCCCAGCAAAATATATAAAGAAATGGTAGCTAATGAAAGCAGAGTACTGGAGGGCCTTCGCCCTTTTGCGAGAAGGTTTAGAAGTGGTTTTGTCCTTTAATGTGTGCTTTGAACAAGCAGAGCCATGGCCCTCTCACCTTATACTCAACTTCAGTCGTCAATTGATACAGTGACATATAGTGAAGAGTGGTGTGAGGCGAGAGGGACAAACAAGAGAAAAACAGAAATGAGGACATTATCCCTCAAGCTTGCAAGACCATCATTAAACCAACGTTAATCAGCATAAACTAACTTCACTGCAGGATATGATAGGGCTAGATGACTTTTTCTGATTTTATTGATTCATTTGAATGCACTGTTAGGCTACGATTTTATTTATTTATTTATTTAAATTGAGGAATCACCGTTTTGAATAAAATATTAGCAAACATTACAATTAATTAGACATGTGTTGACTACACCAGTGATAGCAGTTAAGAGAAAATAAAATTATATTAAGTTATTTGTTTTATGTTTACACCATTTTGACCACTTCATGTGTGCTGCACTTGGAATAGAACTTTCTTTAACCAGATGGATAATAAAGAAAATGTTATGAAAATGTTGACGAGTTAAAAAATGTTAATTGAAATCATGAATCGGTTAAACGTGGAAAAACAATTGCCCAGCCCTATATGGACTAAAAACACTCTGAACACCTTAGTAACCACAAAGCAATGCAATACAAATACTCTGAACATCATGCAGACCATAGAGCAATGTCTGAAAATCTTAGCAAGCACATAGCAATGCGCTAAAAACACACTGGCTGAATTCAAAATTCTCTTGCATGCAACACTTAATATTCCAATAACAAATATGGCAGAAATAGTGTGCTAGTTCGAATTTGGCATCTGAACATCTTAGCAACATCACTGCAACACTCTGGCAACCAACAAACCAACATCCTAGTATTATGGCGATAAAAAAAAATCACCTAACAGGAAATATTCCAACAACTTTGACTATGTTATATGTAAAAGTTAACCTATTAAATGGCTAGGAACAAGCATTGTTACATTTTATAAGACATTGTCGGCGCCGATGGCCTCGTGGGCAGTAGTTAGTAGAATGTCAAAAGTGGACTATCAAAATAAAGTGTAACCAAAGTGATAAAGTCTCTGTTCTTACAACCAAAATTGAATGCTTGGAAAGTTTGTTAGGTGTGCAAACAGAGTACAAATATAGTGTAAATTGTTTTATTGATTTAAATCTCACCAGATATAAATGCCAAGCAATCAGCATCTGGTCATCAAATACTGAATAAGTGCTGTTGTGCGATGTTGCTTCCACTACTGGATTGTTTTGCTAATGTTCACTGCTGTTGATGAGACACTTTAGCTGTCCTTAACCACCAACAAACGTGAGCTGATCGGCATCTCATTTATCCCATTCCTCCTTGTGGAATTCTGCTTCTTTTTTTCCCTCTTATGAATTCTCTCTTTATCCCAGCTCATTAAGGAATACTCTTCAAAGTTCAAAAATGCCCTCCTTCTTGTCTTCACACTATGATGGATGGACACATTCCTTGTGTTTGGCCCCGAGGAGCTTGATTAAAAAGCCACCTCTCCGACCCTTGATGAGCGTATGGATTAAACATGTCCACTGATTGCCTGGCCATTCCTCCCCCATTCATAATTGAAAGCTATAATGTGTACCAAGTGCTTATTAATTAAAACCATGAGGTGAAAGGCCCAAGGGGGACATTATTTAGGCCTCATTAAAAATTAATAATGTTACTTAATTGTTCTTCTTAATATTATCGCCACACACAAACCGTAACGTAATAAAAATGCAAAGAAGTTGAGTCGTTACCTTGCTGAGCGGATGTGGCATGTTTTGCATGCTGTTTATGAATTCATGATGCTTTATTCATATTTTAATTAAAGAGGGGGCAAAACTTGTTTTCTTGATGAATTCCTGATCAGCAGTTATAATACACAGCGTTCTTGATCAATGAGACAGACTCAATGATGAGGTGAGGAAAGTCCATTCATCTTACTGAAGATGCAGTCATTTAGAGAAGATGAATACTGAGAGAGTCTCACTCTCTCTGTCTGTCATCCTCACTTTGGATGTTCCTCACTTTTTGGGTGTAAAAGATCTAAAAGAAGCAGAAGCACTAACTAAACTGTATGTTTTCAGTACTGAAACAGTAGCTCAGCTGTACTCAAAACGGTAAATTAATTCTGATTCATTTTAGTAAATTGGCCACCTGCCAATCAGTCTTTTTTCTAAACCAAATAATATTTTTTATTAATATTAATAATTTCGTCATTCATCAGCTGGGTAGATTACTTACAGCTGTAGTCTGTTACTGACTACAAATTACACTATGAGTATTTTAGTCCGTAATGTAATCTAGATCACTAATTTAATGTAATAAATTCTGATTACTTTTGGATTACTTTTAGATTACTTTTGATCTAACTTTAAATGAGACTATTGTTCAAAAAATACATAAAAAAAGAAATTAGAGAACATGCAAATGTGTTGTTAAATTATTGAAATATTAAATCCCAGGGGGATTTATAATCCACTAAAATGTAACTGTAATCTGATTACAAGTACAAATGTTTTCTAATCCAGATTCCATGTAATCAGTTACTACCCAGCACTGTTCATAAGCATGTTTTTGACATTATAGTGATTATAGTGTTTTAGAGTTAGTGATAATTAATCAGATGTTTACCTCTGCCGACCTGTATTGTCAGTAGTGGGCTAGGATCCTTCATACGTATTTAGTGTGAATTGTTCTCATCAAATTCTATTTAATGCTGTCATTCTCTCTCAGATCCTTATTGTTTTTGTGCCTGATCCCCGTTTTCAAAAGAACAGTTTGAGTGTAGCTGAACTTTGAATTATGAGCAGCTTGCAGCTTGACAAGATACAGTTTCAAAGTAGTTTCCCCAACACTAGTGTTCCCTCAGGGAACATTTTGAAAGCTAAACGCCTCCTGTTATGACTTGATTGACATAAGCAAAACACAAGCAAAATGAGTTAAAAGGCATCAGTAGAGATTTCAGAGAGGTTTATTCATGCTAACTGAATTAAATATTACATCAGTAAATGTATTTCATTTTGTATAGAGAAAAAAAGCTTGAAATCAAGTTTACATGGTGGTGCTTGATGT
>NW_015505479.1:268238-268725 GCF_001515645.1 Sinocyclocheilus grahami | reverse complement strand
GCTACATTTCTCCAAATCTGACGAAGAAACAAACTCATCTACATTTTGGATGGACTGAAGGTGAGTACATTTTTAGCAAATGTTTATTTTTGGGTGAACTATTTCTTTTTTAATAGAATTTCAATGCAAAATTATTTTTAGCATTAGTTATATGACGCAAAAGAAATCATCCCAAACAGGATAAATTCTGAAATTCTCTGCGTTTCAAACCAACTTCTGCTCATGAATTTGAAGGCTGCTATTGGATTACCGAAAGTAAACATTATATTATGCAACTACACATTACTTTACAGAGAGCTAGTAACATTCTGCCTTAAAAAACAAATGATGCAACAAAATTAAGTACAGGTACCGCAGTTATTAAGCCACTTCACGTTCCGTTACTTCACGTTAAACGACTGGTGCAACCCTACCCAGGTTTTACGTGGTTGCTAACTTGTTTTAGCATCAGCTGGTTTTGACCCAAGTCAAAAGAAACCAACTCTAA
>NW_015505479.1:242316-268218 GCF_001515645.1 Sinocyclocheilus grahami | reverse complement strand
CTTTCTGAGTTATTATTACTTTCAAAACCACACAGATTATTGAGAGTGTTCCCTAGTTTGCTTTTTCTTGTCAGGTGCATCGAACCTAATTTGCTGTTGAAGGCGTGAATGATGCTCATTGGACCGAGACAAGTCCAATAAATACCTAAGATAATGAATAGCTTGTTGCCGGCAAGCTGCTTTGACACCGGCGCTTGTTGCTTTGGAAGGCTTTCCTGCGTGCATGTGCTGCGAATTTCCCTCGGGTTTTTTTTCCTTTGTATGCTCAGGCATCTAGCATGGGTCTCAGCACACCTGGTGAAATTAAAAGATTTTGAAGAATTTCAATCATATCATCAGAGCCCCACGTTAGTGCATTGGATATGGGAGGAGTGCGCTGGAGAAAGAGAAAAGAAAGAAGAGGAGAGGGGGAGGATGAAGAAAGGCCAAAGCCAGAGTAGAATTATTCAAGGAGAAATGGCACCTTGCCTAAGGGAAATCAAGGCTGCCTTCAACAGGATTACTCTTGGCACAATACGGACACGGTCTTGTTTGATGTCCCCCTCCCATCTGTCTTGTATGTAGTCTTTTATCTCACTCTAAAGTAATATAGTCTTCACTGCAATTCAATAATGGCCCAGCCGAGCCTGTCAGCCCGGGTTTGCTGGTTATCTCACACGGCGAGCCTCTGTATGGTGTGTTTGTGTGCACGTGAGAGCGCGTGTCGGTATCTGTGCGTGTGTATGACGGGAAAAGGCGAGCCTGAGTGCCACGTTGCATGTTCAAGCGTTTGAGTGCTGGTTTATCCCATCTGTGATCTAAATGAGAACTCAGTACTGCTGATTGGGATGAGGATACAAGCTTGATGGTATTCCTCAATGTCGTGTAGACTTTTTAAAGAGGACTTGTATCCTAATTGGATGGAAGAAGAAGATAAACTACAACCTAACCCTGGAAATCAAGACTGACTTATCTCTGCGAATGGTAGCAATTTAGCCGGTGACTGACAGCCTTGTTACTTTTTGAGCCTCTTTTGCTAAGAAAAGAAGCCGGGAGCGATGCACAGAACTATTTAAATAGCACTCATAGTAAAAAAAAGAACAGTACTGCAGTTCATAATAAATAGGAGCTTACCTATTTTTTTGAAGTGGACCAGACAAAAACTTTGTAGTTCTTCTTAAAAGTGCATTAGGCCCAAACAATGCACTACTAGATGTGTACTCAAGGTCTGGCATGCTTTTGCATGTGAAGTCTACGAGACTGTATGGTGCCCTACTTGATTATTCATTAGTTAGTTACAGTCCTCGAATCTGATTTGCTCTGCAACGTTTAAAAGGTGCTGATGACAGTTCAATGCCAAAGACTCAAGTTAAAAGACTCAGTTTGTGAATTTCAGTGACTGTCATTGCATGTTAGTATATAGTCACCCTAATAGGTGGTAACAAGCGACTGTCTTTATGAGGGAGTCATTGAATCATTCACTCAACCAATTTGTTCAAAAAGACAGATTAATACATGTGACTGTTTAAAAGTATGTTGTATATAGCTTAAATTTGAGTAGTGTGAATGTAAATAGGACATACTACAGTTGTCACGCTGTCCTTGTCATGTGACCTACCAGCATTAGTTATGCTGCTTCACTGCAACACAATCTCAGATTTGTAAGTATTTTATGTTTTGGCGAATTGGTGGATAATTCATATGAATGTGTACGATCTAATTCCTATGTTTACATATGATCTGTTTTCATTCGATTAGTGGTGGTGTTAGGGGTGGACCTTTATGCATACTATTTTTCAAAAAATAGCTTTCATTCATTTTGAGCATTCATAGAAAATAGACAAAGCTACTGGCAATATATTACTCAGTTTTAATGTTATGTTTCCTTAACTGTTCTATAAAACCAGTATCACATAATAGTTTAGTTAATCTGAATACCAGCGCAACATGAATATTGTTAAAATATCATAAAATGTATTATTATATTTTGGAATTGAACTGGTATGTGTATCACACTGATACACATTAAAAAAAATCCAGGAATAGACATCTTGCTTTAAAGTAAAGGCTTTTGTGTGGGAAAATACTGGGGTATAATTAGATATAAAGGACTACTACAGTGGTACCTCACTTGACTCTGTATCATTTTACCATACCACAAAAGTCATTAACATTTTGCCCTTTAAACTGCTCCATTTCCAGTGTCAATTATTTCATTGTAGAAGAAAAGGACGAGTGGGCTTTTTACACACAATTAATCACAAGCTAAATATTTCTGCAAAAGGTCAAAACTTCATGCCCAGTTGGACTTCCACCAAGACTGTCCTACGTGTGTCATGTTACAAAACATGATCTGGCACAGATTCTAATGGTGCTTTTTTTCTGTTTGGGCAGTTCCAGTTAAGTCAATAGTGGCTCCATCTCAAAACAATACTATCCAAATATGATGACATTCTGGAGTTGTTTACATTGACTGTCCACTCAGCTATAGTGATGCAATATACTTTATTTTGATTGTTCAATCATTAAAAGCAAAACCATCAGGGCGACAAAACAGCATGACAACTTTACACAAGTCCAAAATAGCATCTGTTGGTTTATTTTCTCCCAATCTTACTTTTTCCACTGCTGGGGCATATAAAACAGAACATACACACAAACCAGACACAAACACACACACAAACCCTTGCCACACACTTCCCTGCCTGCCTATAATGAAAACAGCCATTTCAAAGGCCGCATTGATTTCTCAGCATATATTGTGATAAAATGAGTTCCTCTCTAGTGGCCCCTAACAGCCCTATTTGAACCCCTCGTATTTGGCAGAGGCATAGAGGGACTGTAAATAGATCTGGGAGTCCAGAAGGGTGAAGGCGGCTGTCCAGGACATCTGAAGGACAATAACATCTACCGAATTTTGAAGGTACAGCCTTGGATGCAATGCTGGCTGACTCAATGAGGCCTTATTGTTTTAAAAAGAAAAAGAATATAATCAGATTTGATTTGTTTGGTTTTTTAATACAGATACAATTTAGTTGAATTGAGCTCAAAGATGAAGTGTGCAATTTTTAAAACATTTGCTTATCCAGTTTAATGTGCACCTGTTTGTCCAAACAATAGAGGAGGGAGAACGAGTATTTGTAGGGGCCAAGCACCAAAGGTGCGTAGTGCACCTATTGCAATCAATGGCCTTCTTCTTCTTCTTCCTCTTCCGCTATTGAGTCTATGGCAGCCAATATAACCGCTTGCAGGAAAGTTTGGCACACAGATATAAGACAGTCTCAACATTAACCATAGCAAGTTTGGAGTCTCTAACGCAAACCATCTAGCGCCACCAACAGTTTAAATTTGTACTCATGTTTATGCTAATAACTTTTGAACCATACATTTTAGAAGCAACATTTTTTTTTCTCCGATTCCTTGTCAAGTGGAATGCATACAACAATTTTCAATTCTACAGGTCAAGATTTTCAAAAAATGTTTTATTATTTTTTAATAGAAAACTACTTTTTCAAACTTGTCCTATATTGTTTGTCTGATTTTCGCCAAAATTGGCTCATATCATCTGGCAAAAAGTTATGGAATTCAAGCTGATTCGTCAAACGGCTCTAGAAAAATGTGTGAAAAACATGATGAAGAACACACCAAAATGGACATGAGGCTATATCTCCACAACTCTTTAACATATTGAGACCAATCTTGTGTAATAATAACCATGACCTGGGGGTACCTGCACAGTAGGGATGTGCCGATACGAGTATCGGTACCGAACGGTTCTCGGGCAAATTCCAAATGGAAGTGATCATCCCTATCCCCTTGGAGTGGGGACTTTGTAGTGAGCAGGGTACGCGCATGCCATTATGTAGTCGTTTGGAATGCACTTGGCAAAAGGAGCGATGTAATTTCCTCATTATCTTCAGCTGGGATTTTCCCGTGACAAGGCAGCATGGTGTCCGTAAGCAGATTCGCTGATGGACACCGGCATAAAAAAAATATACATTTTATATTTTAAAAAGTTATATATATATTAGTTTTTATATATTATATAGCATATTTTAAAAACTTTTTAAAATATAAAATGTATGTTTATTTGCAACAGTTATGCTAACAGCAATAAAAAAGACATTTATGACAGTAAAACAGCGACATCTGCTGAAGATAATGAGGAAATTACATCGCTCCCTTTGCCAAGTGCATTCCTAACGACTACATAATGGCACGCACGTGCCCTGCTCACTCCAAAGTCCCCACTCCAAGGGGATAGGGATGATCACTTCCATTTGGAATTTGCCCGAGAACCGTTCGGTACCGATACTCGTATCGGCACATCCCTACTGCACAGATTTGGCACAGCGCCACCGAGTGGTCAGGAGATGTGAAAAAATTTGTTTATAACTTCTGAAAAGTTTGGCCAAAAATCACATGCCTGGTCTCTTTAGATTTGGTGCGACATACTGACATACTCTTAAACGATACCCAATTTTCCCATATCGGCCATTTTAGGTGTCGACCATTTAGAATTTTGTCATAAAATGCTGTATTTTATGAATGCATTGGCGTATTGTTACAAACCTCAGTGTGTCTTCGGCACAATGCCCTGAAAGTACTCAAAAAGTTTTGTGGCATCGCCAACTTGTGGTCAAAAATTAGACTGAAACTTCCAAAAATGGTAATAGCTTTTGATTTAAAAGTGTCTTTAATTACTCATTGTTGCATTTGGTCTGGTCCTCCCTGCCATCCTTTCATTAATTGCTGCTCGCAGCTATATTTGTATTTAATTTTGCAATTGGTGAACCAATCCACTGTAAGTGGAGCTCCATCAGTGCTGCTATCTGAAAATTTATATTATACTGTAGTTTTGACCTAATTTTGTAAGATCTCACATGAAACCACATGTACCATCATTTCAGAAACGTTATCTCCACCACATAAAATGAATTGAAGTATCTTGTCTTTTTAAGAGCATTTTAGTTCTCAGTTCTTTGTCTTTAATGAAGTGATGTCCAGGGCACATTGGTTTATCCAAGCAGTTTATCATGATCTATGTATCTTTGATTTTGATGCAATAGAAAACCAATCGTTTGTGGCGCTACGCCAGGCAAAGCATTAGTCATCATGCCTTTGACATCATCAGCGAATTGAGTCATTTGTTTAAATTAAAATCATTCATTTGTAAATATACACTTATAGGCAAAAGGCATTCACAGGCTCATATTTTGATCTATGAAAGAATAAAACAACGCTGCCTTAGTGATTTAGAAATATGGCTGAATGTGGGTTCACAAATATGAATATTTTGGCTCAAGGTCAGAGATGAACAGATCTTTTCTCTGAGAAATTATTGCTGCTTCATAAGGCCATGACATATTAATAATGACAAATGACAAGCTAATTTAATAACATTAGAAGACATTGGGGTAAATCAGCATGCACAAGTTAAACAAGTTCCCATGCTGCCATCTCCCCTGTGCTTTGGTGGAAGATTCAATAAAGCCATCTCTGTATATATCAATCTTCTTGTTATTTGTAATGCATATAATGTTGTTAAAAATTCAGTTCAATTTCATAGGCTATTTAATTCAACATTAAACTTGCAAAACTGAAGGCTCAATCATTAGACAACCAAGTTATTATATGAACAGCTGTGGCATTAAAACGGTGTAGTTCTGTAGGAATGGACAAACTCCAGTAACAAAGGACTTCAATCACTAACAAATCAATCTATATAATTCTGTCGGATAATTTTTGTTGATTTGCAAGTGGTCACTAACACCACAGACTTCCATTTAAAAACATAAATCACCAATTTGTCTACCAAATTGTGCAGATTTTAATATCTCCAGTACTTTTGTTTAATTGTGAGTGCCTTTTATATTTGAGGATGCAATGATATCGATGGGTAGCACCAGTTTTGAGAGCGTATATGGAATTTCAAGTTGAATGATTTGTAATCTGGTCATTTGGGTCGATCAATGTGACTGCGTTTTAC
Source organism: Sinocyclocheilus grahami (assembly GCF_001515645.1). Classification (NCBI taxonomy): domain Eukaryota; kingdom Metazoa; phylum Chordata; class Actinopteri; order Cypriniformes; family Cyprinidae; genus Sinocyclocheilus; species Sinocyclocheilus grahami. The sequence goes on along the minus strand of NW_015505479.1, from coordinate 262,250 downwards.
TGAGACAAGTGCTATTACCCATGTCTTACTGAGAGAGAGAGATGTAATGTGACATGCCTTTATGTCAGTACCAACATTATACTGATTGAAGAGCAACATATGCTTAAAAACCTAATGCGATATCATTTCACATATTTCTTTAGCCAAAAAGTGTGTAATGCTTACATACTGAACAGCCTAAATGTGTTGTTTCATCTATTTCCTGTGATATTTCCCTAATAGTGTATGACAACCCAGACTAAAAGATTTATTATTTTCTTCTACTTTCTTCAGAATTCTTAATTAATTAACAGTATGGCATAAGAACTGGAGTTGAGAACCAGTTGTCCTTAAAACTGCAATGCCTGGCTTAAAACCAGTGTCCTGGGTTTGAGTCCCTTGCACTTTCAAAATGATGAAACTGGCCCCAGATCAGTACTGAGGTGCACCCAGTCCTAACCTGATATGGAGCGTATAGAGGTTGAGACTGAATGGTAATGTGAGTGTCAGGAAGCTGAAATTCGAGGTGGGAACTCCATCATCACAGAAGAGCGGATCATAGAATGGTCTGACACTAAACCCCTCCACATCACACACTGCTCTGATCTAACGGCTCATGCTCCACTGCCAGACAGACAGAGAGACAGATCCCTGAGACATCAACTTAGTGCCAGATTTCAGTTCAGTTCAGAAATGTTATAGTCATTCTAATTATCGGAACAGTGCAGTCCACACCACAACAATAATGGTAATGCCACAGAAGAACAATATCGTTGGAATCAGTTCCAGAACGATTTTTAAAGAACAACAAAAACACTGATAGCCAATCAGAATCCATTTGAAGAACTCTAGAATGTAAAGCGGCAGACGACAAAGCAGCAGCATGCTTATAATAAACCGAACCCTTCCAAGTGTGAGCGGACAAATATAAAGCATTACTATGGATGACGGTGGATAATATCAGACTGCTGCAAGATATCAGAACATCAGAATGCTGCAAATGATCAATTAGGGATCGTTCAAGCATTTCAGAGAGCAATAATAAAAGTATACTAATACCAGTATTGGCTGTTGAATGCTTGATTTTAATTGGCTGCCAAATGTTCGAAGGTGTGCAATTATTATTTTTTCAGTAAACACACAGCTATGAAGTAGTTCCATGACTGTCGACTGCAATACACGCCCATATTACTTTGGCAAAATACTTTGGTAAAGTTATTTCAAAACCTGCATTACCACCACGGAAGTGCATTATTTTTCAATAATTCAACAGCCCGTCATGAATTATTCCTTACATACCACAGCCAAATAGTAGGAAGTCATTGTGACTGCTTTCGAAACACTGCTTCGTGAAACTTGGAAACCTTTGTGAATCATTTGTTTCTAAGCATATCAAACCTCCAAAGTGATTTCAGTAAAGAGGCTTTGACACGTCCTAACCGTTTTGAAATTCCAATGGTCCACCAATAGGGGGCGATCTCTGTGAACCAATAAAGCCGTGTCTGTATGGTTTTTACCTGATCTTGGATCAATTTTAGACATTTTAATGACAGATTTGTAAAGAGAGGAATTGTTGTTAAAAATCTTTTATTGGTCTGATTAACCAAGCTCCCCATAAAAACAAACAAAACATTGCCTACAATTTAATAAAGTAGCACATAACAGACACATATTTAATGGTATGCATTTAATAGATTGCACTTTCAATAAAACATTTGCAATTGGTTTTTAAATGGTGTTTGAGTTGCATTTACTGTACACCATTCTGACCAACAGGCTTGTGGCATTTCAAGATCTTTGAAACGGTGAATCATTTAGCCAAGCAGTTAGTTCAGTTGATTCAAAGCTTCAAAAAGCTTCAAATCGCTAGTAGGCAAAACAATCCATTTGAATTAAAATGACCTATTTTTATTCAGAGGTTTTGGTATTAAATTAAATGTTTATTTTGGATTTATTTTTTAAATGATCTCATCACAATGCATTATAGGATTGCATTTTCTGTAGAGGATACACGCAGTGCTGCCTTAAAAGTATCTGATGCAACAGCATAATTACATTGCCTTTTGGGCCCTCATGTCGGGAGATGAATGGCAAAGCATCTATTAACTCTGGCATCTTTTGCCAACTTTTCATTAAATTATAATGGCACTTCAGACTTCAGGACACAGATTTATCCTTAAAATTTGAGATGATAAAGTTAAAAGCCCTTCACCTCAGCAGTTGTTCGGAGACCCCTGACGGCATCTGTTCCCTCGCTAACGTCTATTACACACCGTGAGACAGAGTTGTCTTTGCTTCCTGAGAAGTTTGCTCCGTCGTACCGCACTGCACTGAAGACAACTGATGATTCATAGGCTGTGACACTTTGACAGATGGACAGATTTGATGCATTTGGGGACTTCATCCTTGATGCAGGTGGCAAAATGAAAAACATTTTTCATTCTAGCTGTGCGGGGTGGTATTGTGCACACACACACGCGTACGCCGGCTGTGTTTTAAGTTGCATCAACGCTGTCAAGTGTCAATAGTGCACTCAGTGTGAGAGAAAGAGTTGTGCTTCTCTATGTTAGTAAGACAGAGAATGGGACTGTGTGCATAAAATTGGGCTATCTATATTGATCCTGTCTGTCATATCCGCATTTAAACAAAGTGCTTTATATCCACATTGGATCAAAGTAGTGGATTCCGACATGTATGCACTTCTCAAGTCATGCATTAGATATAACCATCGCTGTGCATGCAGACAGAGAGAGAGCACGAGGGAAGAGTCAGTGGATTGGCTGTCTTGGGTATTCGCAACAGTCGGAATCGCTTCCCTCTTCTGCTGCCTTTGATATCTTAAGTGTTTTGTTCCATCACATGCTCCTGTTGCATGTGATGTGTGGACACACATGGGACACTTGCTGCTTCTGCTACTGAATTCCCTGATGCCATCGCACACTCACTCACACTCTAAACATTTCTAGAGCTGTAATAACAAAAACAAAGCACAAAAATCAGTGTATTTCTAACTAGGGCTGGGTTGAAACAATTGATTTCTCTATTTTAATAAATTCAAATTTTGATGAACCAATATCGATTTGTGAATCCTAACACTCAATTTTTAGTCCATACCATTTTCAGTTGAAGTGTGAATAAAGCTCAATGAAAATTATTTGTAGCACAATTCCCATAAAATATTTTGCAATAGGGTTTGTGCATTGTTTTGTTTTATTGATATGCAACAAAGTCTTAGCTTTCAAATTATGTCAATTTTATTATGAAACTCAAACAATAGTGGGTTCTAGATTTGCATAGCTGCGTTTTGTATTCTTGTTTTTCTTTGTCTACCCATACACACTCACACACACACACACACACACACAAATCAATAAAATAGTTTTAATGAAACTCAAACAATAAATACTGTTTTGGTACTCTTTAATGATGCATGACAGATCACTGTAGCAGTGTTGGCAAGTATGCAGTTTTCCTGCGGGCTACATTTATACTGTTGCGGCGGGTTTTTTATTTTTATTTTGAGGTTCTGACCCCCTGGAAAGCAATTTTGGAGAGATTTTGATACCCAATTTCCTCTGGAACATGATTGGATCTGGCCATGATTGGGCTAGGCTGGTTTTGTTATGCAGACCTGGCAACACTGTGCTGTGCATTTCAAGCGCCATGTGAACTAGTTAGTTATGCATGAAATAAACATGAATGAACATCAGAAGGTATGTTGAAAAATACAGTACAACTTACTGAAATTAATCATGTAATCGCTCAATCAGCATTTAAACCATGGACAGAGGTGAATAAAACTAAAAAATATAAACAATTTGTCACATAATGTTACATTTACCTCAGAAAATCCATTCAGTATGTAACAACTAAACCTGAGGATTAAAATCACCTTCAAGATCATCAAGAAATATTAGTCTGACACTTGTATGTAAACAATAAGCACATTTCAGAGCTATGTAAAGGGCTTTGACATTTAAAAAAAATCCCTCACAGCTTTCTTTTCTTGTTAAATGAAATATTGTTTCTACCTCCAGGGTTCAAGGTTTGCCTAAATTCTTGCAAGGCAAAGCATCTTTCTCCACTTTCCGAAGGCCACTGAACAGTGAACTGACAAAATTATTTATCTGCAAGAAACAAATCAATCAATCATTAATATTTCATTATATTATTGGAGATGTTTTACCATTGGTGATTTTTTGAAGGGCTCTTAAAAGCAAAATGTGTTTTTTTTAGCCAAATTTGCAAGGCTTAGAAATGTATAGTGATGTGTGAATAGTGGTAAAATGCTTTAGATAGATAAATAAATAAATATGTCATAAATCATTGTGTTCCATTTTACATCAATTTGCCCTTTGCAATTATGCAGGCTGTTTATTATAGACTTTATCAGCATTGCAGCTCCATTGCGGTCAGGATATGGACAGTTTGCGTTTAATTTATGTTCTCTTCTTGCCACCACTCTGTTCCTTCAGAACTAATTGTTCCCTATTAATGTGCCATTCACTCTGTCTACCTAAGCAAATATCTTTCCAGTTAATGAATGAAGACACACAGCACCCAGCGGTCTCTGTAAAGTTATCCACTAGAGGGCATTCCCAAATTATCCAGACAGACTATAGAATAAAAGTGCTGTCATTTATCTAGAGGGATGTCAGTGTGCCTTTGGGTGTGTTTTTTGTATGCTTGGACTGTGGATATTTAAATTCCTTTCTGTTTAAAGTCTATCAGCGACTGGAGGTTATTGGTTTTCTGAACCATTGGTGCTTCATCACCCACTGAGCAGCTAATGGATTGTGCCAATGAATAACACTCTTGGTGGTGTAGAGTGGAGATCTGTGTGTGTTTGTGTTGAAACGCTGATTGCTGTCGTTCAGATAAAGTAGAAGAGAATGATGGGGGAAGACTGGAGGAATACTATATGAAATATATGCATATAATATATTATATGAAATGACAAAGCATGCATACATTTAAAGATGATTTCAGTGGAGTATGAGAATTATTGTTATGAGTTCAACTAGCATTGATAATTCTATCATTATTTACTCATGTCGTTCCAAACACATTTTTTTACTTAGACTATAATTTATTAATCTAACAAAGCGTTTTCCACTGAAAAGAATCTTTTGTATGCGGTTTTCCTGTGAAATTGGGCTACATTTATGCTGTTGTTGAGGGTGTTTTGACCCCTCGGAAAGCAATTTTGGAGAGATTTTAATACCCAGTTTCCTCTGGAACATGATTGGGATAGATCTGGCCATGATTGGGCTAGGCTGGTTGTGTTATGCTGACCTGGCAACCTTTCAAGCGGCATTTGAACTAGTTAGTTATGCATGAAATAAACATGAACGAACATCAGAAGGTATGTTGAAAAAATACAGTACAACTTACTGAAATTAATCTTGTCTAATGTAATCACTCAATCACTCAAGCATTTCAAAATAAAAATTCTATCATTATTTACTCAATCTAACAAAGCTTTTTTCCACTGTAAATAATCTTTTGTGCAATAGAAAGGTTAAAAGTTCTTCATAGATACATAGATTCTTCATAGAACCTTTTATCACCACTTGATTAATCACATTACAAGTTTTCTGAAATGCTGTGTTTAAATATGCAAATGATGCATTATCTAATTAAATGGGCACTAATTTGCATAACAGAAATCTGAACATCAGATAAATCCAGGTTCAAAATTTTTGTTTCCTTTTGTTGACATATTAGAGTTGAAGGTTTTTCCAGAGGGGATTTTGGATATCTTTTTCTATCACTATTCAGAAAATAATGTCAACAGCCTGAGTTGTTTTTAGGAATAAAATGTTATATAATCAGTCATTTAAACATCTTTTTATTGATATTTTATTCATAATATAGAAAGTAATAAAACTGTAAAGTTTGGTGTATGTAATTGCTTCTTAAGATTTCTTGACGATTTCTGGCTCAGTGCATGAGAGAGAAAAAACTAATTTTGAGAAAACAGTCTTGTAATTGAAATCTACATATGCAGATAGATAAAGGGTAACACTTTACAATGTTCTGTTTGTAAACATTCATTAACTACATTAGATAGCATAAAGTAACAATGAAAGAATGGGTTTAAAGCATTTATTAATCATAGTTTATGTTGATTCCAACATTTATCAGTACAATCAAAAGTTGTATATATTAATGTGATTTAATGGACCTGCGCTAAAATGGACTAACAATAAAAAGCTATCATTTTTATTAACTAACCTTAACAAAGATGAATAAATACTGTAAAAATGTGTTGCTTATTGTTTGTAAATGTTGTTTAATGCATTAAATATAGTTAACAAATACTGTAAAGTGTTGCCAGATAAAGTTGAATCAATTTGGAATGTTTCCTATCCACTAATCTAAAATAACATGTTATGAAAGCAAAATATCTCAAAATGTACTAGTGTGTGAAAAAAGAAGAATGAATTTTGACACACAATTCATAGCCACCAAATCTAAATGGACTAACAATAAAAAGCTATCATTTTTATTAACTAACCTTAACAAAGATGAATAAATACTGTAAAAATGTGTTGCTTATTGTTTGTAAATGTTGTTTAATGCATTAAATATAGTTAACAAATACTGTAAAGTGTTGCCAGATAAAGTTGAATCAATTTGGAATGTTTCCTATCCACTAATCTAAAATAACATGTTATGAAAGCAAAATATCTCAAAATGTACTAGTGTGTGAAAAAAGAAGAATGAATTTTGACACACAATTCATAGCCACCAAATCTGTCAAGATTGAAATGCAGCATAAATGTATTCAGCATGACTTGTGCACTCACAAAATACCAAAAAAGAGCTGTTTTTAACCAGTTTGGACATTTTGTGCTTTTGTGCACATAGGTGCTGCACAATAAACATGAAGTCAGCACGTTCAGCGTTGCTCGTGTTTATCGTTTGCTGACCTGCTTTGAAACATCTCTTGTCATATTGAACATATCGAATGACTGTCCTATTTATGACAAGGATCAAAGAGACTGAAGCTAAACCCAGTCCAGGGGCTTACAGGCAATCTCTGGCAGCACTATTGATAAGGATTAGACAGCAGAAATGCAGGTCTTATCTGTTCTATACCAAAACACCCTCTAGTGGCCTCCAGCGTAACATCAGACGCAAGCACTCCACATTTCATGTCTTTCTCTTTCTCAGGTGGAGCTGTTTATTATTCACCAATGGGGAGAAAGAAATAATCCTTCTTAATTTACTAAGAGACTATTCTGAGGTATTTGGGGAGAAGAGTTATTTCTTGCATGACTTTTAGTGCTTAATTAGCATGTATAATGAAGCTAGTTAATGCACCTTCCTGCATCTACATACGATTTTAATCTCACCTTCCTGATTTTTATTCATGAACTTTAAGGTAATTATGCACAATCAGGTGTTAGTTGCTAACAAGTTGCTAAACAAGGACTACCACTACCACAGGTGCTTGATGAGCCAGACAACCATGTCCTTATAAAGCAACTTGTCAGCAACTTTGAGGTAGGCTGTCACTGTGAGATTTACTATATAATTGGACAAAAACTCTCTTCAAATAACATATATCAATCCTTATTTTATGTATAACAGTGCTCAAAGCCTGCTTAAACTAGATAGCTGGTCTCAGCCTGGCCAAGCCGATGTTTAGCTTGACTGCTAGCTGGTCTCCCAGTCTGACCAAAAAGTGAGCTAAAAAGTGCTCATCAGTCTGCCCTTGAGAAAAAGTACACTTCAGCACACTTAAAAAAAAAAAAAAGTATAGCTATGTCTTTGAAATATGGTTCAAATGTACAGTACTGCCAAATGTACTAACAATGTAATGTCATTTCTTTTGAAACTAGCATGTAATGCATTTAAATACTGTAGATAGCATCAGAAATAAAATAACAAATGTAGAATCGACAGTGTCTTGTAATTCAGCTTCATTCATTGCACCCAAAGAAAAACTGCAGTGCTTTACAACTATAGCACAGGAAAATCTAAATAAACTTATCACTGCATCTAAACCAATAACATGTTTATTAGATCCTGTACCCACTAAATTACTGAAATTTGTTAACTGTAGCAGAAGAACCGCTTTTCAATATTATTAACTTGTCGTAATCTCTAGGTCACGTCACAAAACCATTCAAGCTGGCAGTTATTAAGCCTCTTATTAAGAAACCACAACTAGATCCTAGTGAACTGGCAATTACAGACCCATCTCAAATCTTCTGTTTATGTCTAAAATTTTAGAAAAAGTTGTGTCTGCACCTTCCTGCAAAAAAAACTAAAAAAGATATCTATGAAGAATTTCAGGCCCAATCATAGCACAGAAACTGCACTTGTTAAAATTACAAATGACTTGCTTCTTGCATCAGACCAAGGCTGCGTCTCATTGCTAGTTTTACTTGATCTTAGTGCTGCGTTCGACACTATAGATCATGAAATACTCATAGATCGATTACAAAACTATACAGGTATTCAAGGGCAGGCTTTAAGATGGTTCAGATCCTACCTTTCCGATCGCTATCACTTTCTCTATTTAAACAGGGAATCATCTCAGTTAAATCCAGTAAAGTATGGATGCCGCAAGGATCTGTCCTAGGCCCTCTGCTATTTTCAATATACATGTTGCCTCTTGGTAATATTATTAGAAAATACGGGATTAGTTTCCACTGATTATACTCAACTATATATTTCAACAAAACCAGATGAAACTTCTAAATTATCTAAGCTAACAGAGTGTGTTAAAATGTAAAAGACTGGATGACCAATAATTTTCTCCTATTAAATTCGGATAAGACCGAGATATTACTTATTGGACCAAAAAACAGTACTCAGAATCTCATAGATTACAATTTGCGTCTAGATGGATGTACTGTTACTTACTCTACAGTCAAAAATCTGGGCGTTATATTAGACAGCAACCTGTCTTTTGAAAATCATATTTCCCATGTTACATTGAGACATTGCCAAGTTACGGAACATGCTACCTGTTTCTGATGCAGAAAAGCTCATTCATGCATTCATGACCTCTAGACTGGACTATTGTAATGCACTGCTAGCTGGTTGTCCTGCATCTTCAATAAACAAGCTACAGGTAGTCCAAAATGCAGCTGCTAAAGTCCTTACCAAGTCAAGAAAATATGATCATATTACCCCAATTTTATATTCTCTGCACTGGATACCTATTAAGTTCAGTATCAGTTACAAAATATTACTACTCACTTTAAAGGCCCTAAATGGTTTAGCTCCTGCATACCTAACTAGTCTTCTATCACGCTACAATCCATCACGCTCCCTAAGGTCGCAAAACTCTGGACTCTTGGTAGTTCCTAGGATAGTGAAGTCCACTAAAGGAGAATTTTTCTCTATTTGCTTCTCTCTTTCTGCCAACTAGGAATTACACAAGCTTCAGTCTGAATCCAGACCTTACAAAGACCTCAGAAGAGATGATGCCATCCCCCCAGAAGACCTCAGATGATGCCAACCCTCAGACAACATACAAAACTACCAAATTTTGTCTATAATATCACTATTTGTATAGCAATATCACTATTGCTGTTAATAGTGTTCAAAGTCTGTTTGATTACATGACATTAACTAACTGCTTGATTTTTACCGTACATTTCTGCCATATGGACATCAACTTGAGTTAGTCACCACTAATAAGCTATTATTAAATATAATGTAGAAACTTTAATTTTCTATAAAGCTGCTTTGCAACGATTTGCATCGTGAAAATTGCTGTACAAATAAACTTGAATTTAATGGAATAACGATAATGATAATTATATTAGCGTCCACACTAAGTCATGGTAACATTCTGTTTATTATAAGAATGCACTGCAATTATTTTGTTTGCCACTTTAAATCAGGATGGATTCTGATTGGCTGTCAATGTTTTGTATCATTCATCAGCTAAAAAAAAATCTATTTAAAAATGATTCCAACTATATTGTTCTTCTGCGTGCCATTATTGTTACAGTTACTATGCTTTAAAAATTCAAATGATTTTTAAAATGATATCTTTACCGTCCTTAGTGTGAACAGGCCTCAAGACCAGCAAACCAGCTTTAGATGGTTTTCTCAGAAGGGAAATTGAAAACTGCCATTCTAAAATCCCATTGGAAATTCCAGAGGAACCCATGGCTCCAAAATGCTTTATTCTCATTCTAATGCTAATGCTAGCTACAAACTGAGCAGCTATATTTTAATTACAATCTCTTGATGTGCGTGTGTGTGTGCAAGAGAGAGGCAATGTTCATTAGACATTCCCCTCTCTTTCTCTTGAAACAAGGATTAGGCATTGTGGTTTGGCAAAGAATGGAATTAGATCTTGTGGTGTGTGGAGGAAACTTGCCTGGGGTGAAAGGGCTGGCCCAGAACTATCTATCTCATAATTTCAATGTATGTGATAATTCTGACTAGTCTCTTAATTATGACTTAGTATCTCATAATTTGGCCTTTTCTGGTATAATTATAACTTTTTATCTCAAATTTAACATTTGATGTCATAGTTTGACTTTTATTTTATAATTATGACAGTATCTCATAATTTGGGCTTTTTGGTATAATTATGACTTTTATGCCATAATTTCAACTTTTTTTGTCAATTTTAATTTGTATCATAATTATGACATCTCATAATTTGGGCCTTTTATAGTTTAATTATGCTTAGAATGTCATAATTTTGGATTTTTATGTCTTTATTATGATTTACCAAAGTATGATTTTCTTTCTTATGAGGCAGAAATAAGTTTCTGTAGCTTATAATAAACAGAACGCCATCATCTGTTAGTATGAATGCTAATATAGTTATCATTATATTTATTTTTATAGTTTTCATTCTTGGTGTGAACAGTCTTTAGTGGCTAAATTAAAAATGTTAAAATACAACTAGCCCTCCAAAAAATCACACACACATATATATATATATATATATATATATATATATATATATATATATAATGTATATATATATATTTTTTTTTTGAGAATTGACAAAAATGTAAATAATGAGATACTGTCATAATTCTGAGATAGTCAAAATTAGATTAAAAAATATGCTTCTGTATTATGACATATAAAGTCAAAATTGGTCACGTTAAATGTCATAATTATGGCCATTTGTCTTACAATTTCAATGTAATGTCATAATTATGACATTTTATGCCTTAATTGTGATTTACACATTTACATTTACAGCACACTTGCATGCACCTATAATAAACAGAATGTTATTGTCCACTGATGTGGACACTAATATGAATATAAATATAATATATGCATTGTTATGTTATCGTTCTTGGTGTGAACGGGAATTTAGTAGCTAAAGTTAACATTACAGCTTACTATTAATGTTTAATGTAATGTTTTAATGTAAAAAGATCACCAAAAACGTATTAGTATATAAGAATTTGTGTTAGCAGTACAGAAATTCAGTTTACAAAGCTGTATGAACATAAGATCAGTTATGACAATTCATTCAATTCAAATGAAGTGAAAATGTACATATTCCATTTATATACTGTATATATATATATATATATATACATACAGTGCCTTGCGAAAGTATTTTTTACGTTATGTTTCAGCCTTATGTTAAATTGCTTTAAATAGCTTTTTTTTCCTACATCAATCTACACTCTATACACCATAACGGCAAAGCAAAAACAGAACTGTCACAACTTTTTAAATGTATTTAAAAAAAATAACTGAAATCAGTACATTGCATAAGTATTCACTCAGTACTTAGCTGAAGCACCTTTACAGCCTCAAGTATTTTTGGGTATGAAGCGACAAGCTTTGCATCTCACCATTTGGCAATTATCTGCCATTCTTCTCCTCACCTGTTCACCTCTCAAGCTCAAGCTCAAGCTTTCAGGTTGGATGGGGGCAGATGCACATTTTCAAGTTTCTCCAGAAATATTTGATTGGGTTCAAGCCCAGGCTCTGGCACTTAAGGACATTCACACAGTTGTCAATAAGCCTCTCTTGCTGTGTATTTAGGGTCATTGTCCTGTTGGAAGGTAAACCTTCTGCCCAGTCTGAGATTCTGAATGCTCTGGACTAGGTTTTCATTAAGGCTATCTCAGTATTTTGGTGCATTGAGCTTTTCTTCTACTCTGATGAGTCCCTCAGTCTCTGCCGCTGAAAAACAGCCCCACAGCATGAGGCTGCTTCCAGCACACTTTACTTTTGGGATGGTACTCTGCAGGTGATGAGCAGAGCTGGTTTCCTTCAAACATGATGCTTAGAATTGAGCTTCATCAGACCAGAGAATCTTGTTTCTCAGAGTCTGAGGGTCCTTTAGGTGCTTTTTTGCAAATGCCAAATGTATTTTCATGTGTTTTCACTGAGGAGAGGATTGAGTCTGGCCACACTGCCGTAAAGCCCAGATTGGTGGAGTGTTTCAGTGACGTTTGTAGGTTTCTCCTATCTCCACATAAGACCATGGAGCTCAACTAGAGTGACCATCGGCTTCTTGGTCACCACACTAACCAAAGCCCTTCCCCATCAATTGCTCAGTTTGGCCAGGAGGCCAGCTCTAGGGAGAGTCCTGGTTGTTCCAAAAGTCTTCCATTATTGATAATGGAGGCTGCTTCTGTGAACCTTCAATGCAGCAGATTTTTTTTTCTGAACTGTTCCCCAGATGTGTGGTTTGATGCAACCCTGTCTCTAAGCTCTTCAGGCAGCTTTTTTTTACCTCTTGTCTTTGCTCTGATATGCATTATCAGCTGTTAGACCTTTTATTAAGATGTGTGTGCCTTTCCAAATCATACCCATTCAATTGAATTTGCCACAGGTTAACTTCACTCGAAGTGTAGTGACATGTAGAAGCAATATGAATGCTCCTGAGCTAAATTTTAACTGTCCCAGATAAGGGTATGAATACTTATGCAATGGAATCATTTAAGTTTTTTATCTTTAATAAATTTGCAAAAATTTTAAAAACCTGTTATTTGCTTTGTCATTATGGTGTATGGAGTGTAGATTGATGTGGGGAAAAAAGTTATTTAATGCAGTCTAACATAAGGCTGCATAATATATACAATATATATATATATATATATAATTCAAATACAAGAATATATTAACTCATATTTGCTTTGCTTTGTCATTATTAAGATCCCATATATTCCATATCCATGTGTTTCATCCTCCACGTGCAATAGAACTGTACTAGTCTTTCTCTCTCTCACACACACACACACACACATTGACACACAAACAAATGATGATAGAGGAGCAGTGTCCTGCTGGTCATTCATCTTGATCTCCCTTCCCCCCTTCTGCAGTGTTTTCAGCCAGCCAGAGGCATGAGGGATGACAACCCCTGACCAAAGCCCAAACCCCCAAACTGGTTTCATATGTGGGTTCAGCTCAGGTGCTAATCCCCCGGCTCAGGTCCAGTTAAAGGTGTGAAAGCGAGGCTTGATAAATTCACTCTTTTTGTGGCCATCTTACTGCCTCTATACATTGTGGATTCGCATATGGTGCGCTTTCTACATCTCTGGTGAATTTCAGGTTAGCATGTCTGAATTTCAGTTGCTCATACTTTTGATGATTTATTATTTATATGCTATTAAATATTTTTTTTAACATTATACAATATTTTCAAAAAAAAATTTTTTTTTTTTTGGTGATTTTGTTGTGTACTTTTTGTTTTGTCATTTTCTTTGGTTAAATATTCATATTTGGGTTTAATTTATTGTTTGTTTAGTTTTAGCTTTAGTTCCGTTTTAGTTTTTATTTCTTTTATTTTAGAGCTTTAGTTTTCATTTAGTTTAGGTTTTTCATCTAATATTTATATTTTACTTCATTTCAATTAAGAAAAAGGTGTTCACCAGTATAGTAGTCTATACAGTACAGTCTTAGTTTTAGTTAACAATAATAGTCCTGGTCAGCATAAAGATTTGCTTGTCTCCTTATGATGCATTTAGAGCTTTGTTTTAAAATGGGATACATTTCAACTTTGTGAGTCTTGCTCTTCAAAAATGATTCATTGACATTGATCAATGGCAGAGTTTTCAAGCTGTGTGAATAATCAAGAAATATTCCTCAAAGGGCTTCAACAATTTAAAGTCTTCATTTAAATGTGTTTCTTGTTCTTGTGTTTAAAAGTTTTACCGACAGAACCTAAAAAAGGCAATTTTTTTCAGCTTTTAGATGAAGCTAGATCTTAGTTTTACACAAGAAATCTTAACAAAATCCAGAGTTGTAACAGAAATAATTACAACACCTAGTGTTTTTTTTTGTTTGTTTTTTTGTCAAGCTTGAGGGCTAAATGTCCATATAGAGTGATAACGAAGTATATTATTCAGCCATTACTCACTTCCATTTTTTTTCTATCTGACATATGGGCAGATGGTTCTGCTGTATTTTAGATTGCATTGACTGGTTTAATATTTACAGCTGTTCTTGAATCTAACTTATGTAGTGCTGTTTGAATCTTTTGCACCGACACTATTTATAGATTTGCAACTAGAACTAGTTATATGAATTATGCAAGACAGAAATGGCCATTTTGGCTAAATTAGATATAATCGTTTTTTGTTCTTTTGTTGACTGTAATATGGCGAAAATGAACTTAAAGTGAACTTATAATAAAGTGGAACGTAGTTGATAGAAGTAGGGACTGTTGAACTGAATATCATTCAAGTCCAGCCATCATTTGGAAAATGAAATAGGACGGGACAAAGAAAGCCAAAAGGCTATTTAAAGTGCAATAATTCATTCTCTCTCTCTCTTAATCCATCTCTCAAGGGGAATGGGCCTGCCTTCACATACCTAAGGCTACCAATCTGTTTCCTCTCTCCCCTCATGTTTTAAAGCCATCCAAAGACAGCGAGGACACGGCGCTTTCTGTTCCAACAGATTTCGGCGCACGGTTGAATTATGAGACGTTCCAAGTTCCTAGTTTGTGTTGTGAAAACATAAATCTGTTCATTTGGAACAGCTTTTACAATTGGAGAGCAGATCTAATTGCGTATGTAAGTGTTCATGTGGCGGCCTAAAGTCTTGGAGTCAATAAACCCTCATGATCCCAGTGTTATGTTCCTAGTGCTCAGTTTTCCACAAGGGTATTCGTATAATCATGCCGTGAATTAGTCCAGTATCAGATTTCTGCTTAATCATCAAATGGTTTATCTGCACAAATATATTCAAATTTTCAAAGCTATTTTTAAACAGGACTTTGAATCCTGTTGTTGCCAAGTGGATCTTAGTTAAGGTTTCACCTTCCATAGAACTAGGAGGTATTGCTAGACCTGGTAGAAAGTGACAAAGTTTACCACTTAATTGGCATGATCGCTTGATAATTTGCTGCCATTTATTTCACTTAATAAACGGCTGTGAGTTATGTCAATGTCCTCATAGACAATGATTGCACCTTGGACAAAGACGATGCATGTCAATTTTCAAAGTCAATTGGAACAATGGTTGCACAGTTAGAGCCATTTTCGTGTTTTTTTCTTGTTATAGCGCCACCAAGTGTCCAAGCACCATGATTGTTTTGTACATGACCTCAGATTGAGTCCATACACATGTGAGCCAAATTTGGTGAAAATATCTCATTCTATTGAAGACTTTTTAGTAAGCCATTTTAGCAAAAGTGGCCAAGCCCCCAACTCAATTGGAAATGTAACTTTTTTCCAATATTTATTGATAAACAGACTCCAGAGAATGTTTCTGCACTGATTTGGTTCCAACTGGGTGAAAAAAAATGGACCTAGTTTGCAAAAGTAGGTTTTGAAATCAGAAATATGTATAATTTATAATCATCATGCAATGAATTGCTCTGATATCAAATTTCTGCTTAATGTTGTGCGTCATGTTTTTTCTTGTTATAGCACCGTCATAGCCATTTTAGTAAAAGTGTCTATGCCCCCTTTGAACATTTTGGTATCCCATCACAAAGGCGAATCTTTTTTTTTTTTCCCGATAATTACTGATAAACAGATTCCAGAGAATGTTTCTGCACTGGTTTTGTTCCGACTGGGTAAAAAACCTAGAATTAATTTGCAAAAGAAGACAATGTATTCCCATTTTCAACAACGATTGCAGAGTTAGGGCCATTTTCATGATTTGTTTTTCTTGTTATAGCACCACCAAGTGGCCAAACACTGTAATTGTGTACATGCCCTCAGATTGAACCAATACATATGTGACCCAATTTTGTAAAAAAAAAAAATCTCATTCCATTTAAGAGTTATAGCCATTTTCGTAAAAGTGGCCACGCCCCCTTCAAACATTTTGGTGTGCCAACGGAGCATTGGAAATTCATCCTTTTTTCATTAATTATTGATAAACAAACTCCACAGAATGTTTCTGCACTGATTTGGTTCCAGTTGGGTGAAAAACCTAAAAAAAATCAAATCAGAGATATGTATAATTTACACATCATGCAGTGAATTACTCCAGTATCAGATTTCAACTTAATCATCAAATGGTTTATCCGTACAAATGTAATCAAATTACCCAAGTTAATTTGAAACAGGATTTTAAATCCTGCTGTTGTAAAGTGGATCTTGGTTAAGGTTTTGCCGTCCACAGACCCGGTAGAAAGCGACCCGTTCAAGTTCACTACTTAATTGGCATGATCACTTGATAAATCGCTGCCATTTGGGGCTTATCTGCATGCTTCAGGAGTTTTTTATAGGTATTGTAAAGCTCCCTAGTTTCAGCCTCATCTCTCTGTTATGAAGTGGAAATGGACCCACAAATGTTAAATATGTACAATTGGGTCAGTAATGAGTTTAATAAGTTCTAAATGAGTGCTGGGTTAGAATGAGTCTGAAAATCCCTCATCCTTTGAGAGGCCGCCAATGGAACACATTATCTGTTGAAAGCTGAAATGGGCTTTAGAAGTTTTACACCGCTATTTCCCAGCAGCCCTTCTATCCTTGGCTGACTGCGAATCCAGTGTTGTTTCATTTTTCTCTAATGCATGTTTTTTCAGTGCTTAGCCATTTTTTTTCCGTCTAAGTTAGAGATTCACATTCCCTGATTTGTGAGTGGTAGACCTGCAAAGGTCCAAGTTTAAAAGGTTGATTATGTCTATATTGAAAACATCTGAAGAAACGTGATTTATGTTCTCTTTGCTCCATACTTCAATTATGTAAGCAGTGGGGTCCAGATGACTAAGAACATATTTAAAAACAAAGAATGTCAAGCAAACAGAATGTCATGCATACGTCAAATAACAAC
The DNA here is from genome assembly GCF_001515645.1 of Sinocyclocheilus grahami. NCBI lineage: Eukaryota > Metazoa > Chordata > Actinopteri > Cypriniformes > Cyprinidae > Sinocyclocheilus > Sinocyclocheilus grahami. The sequence goes on along the minus strand of NW_015505479.1, from coordinate 245,069 downwards.
AAACTTGGTTCTTGCATGTCATTCATAATAAGAAATTAATCCAAAAACTGAAAATGATTAAATGATGACAGCATTTTCATTTATCCCTTCAACTATCCCTTTAAGTGCATTGTAGCAAGCAGATATTCTAAAAATCATGGGAATTTTTCATGTTAGTAGTTCAATCAATTTTGACCCTTTTATTTTAAAATGATTTATTTGTTATATATTTTCTTCCTCTTTCCCTTTTTTATATCAACATGGTACACAACAGTCCCATAAATTAGGTCGAATGTAATCAAAAAGTAGTCACAATACATGACCTAAAATGAGTAATCTAATAGATTACATTACTAACTACAATTTTCATCAATTTGTAATTTGTAATCAGTAATGGACTACAATTTACAAGTAATCTACCCAACACTGTATATAAGCCTGTAAAAATAAGGCCAAATGTACTATTTTCTGTGTTGATTTTTTACAGGTGTTTTACCTATATTTTGAATTCCACATCGCATTGGGTTATGTTTTAGGGTTAAAGGAAATGTCTTGAAAGGTAGTGAGTCATAAGAAGCCTCGTCTGAACGCGTATGACTGTGTTAGTGCAGGTTTAGGCAGAGAGCGAGAGTGACTGAACAAATACCATTTTTATGGATTTTGTTGTTGTTGTTTAATTGTGCAGTCAGTACCTGCATAATGAAATATTCAACTCCTGAAAAATGGGAGTCTAGGACACACTTCCATCTCATGTTTACATTTATTTCCCTGCTTCTGGTGCGCTTGTCAAAACCTGCAGCTCTTTGTGGAATTGACTGAATCTGAATCTCTTTTCCCGTAAATGATTCATCTGGACGGTCAATACCTCAATCCTCAAAGAAGCAGCATGGCTCAGCATGACAGCATCAGCGAGGCAGTAGGAACATTGCTGGGAGGATGAATAATTTCTTCAAATTCAGACAGATATGCTTGTGTGCATGTGCATAAAAATAAGAATGTGCCTCCTGGGGTAAATCCCAATGTTCAACCGTTCAAATAGTAAATGCCCTGATTAATAGATAAACTCTTATTTCCTGGTCAAGAGCGACTTAGTATTTCTCAATGACTGGCATGAGGTTTTTTTGTTTTTTTTTACACTAGTGCATTTAAAATGTCTCACTCAACAGTGAACCAACATTGTGCTTCTTTACTGTACATTGGAGACATGAAAGCGGTGAAGAAGTGGCTTCCTTGGGGCTGACATATTTCATTTTCAGAGCCAAACAATGCACTGGATGGTATGGGGCGGAGGGCATTGAACCATTGCATCATCAAAGGCACTTTATACATCAGCTATTTTACCTGACGTGGATTAATTATACAGTGTGGAAATTTAGCGCTGGTGCAGCTGAAATCCTGCATGAAAAAAAGCTGAAATTTGATTCTGACATCAGGGACTGGCCATTTGGGAAATGCCTCACCGTCATATGGTGCTATAAATGTGTGTTACAGTAAGGATTTGCTCTGAGCAAACATGAACATGTTGCATTAGTCATTAAAACGGAATGCAAAATGTATTAAGTATCTTCATACTGATTCATCTGGTCTTTCCATTGGCTACAGTACATGAAGTCCCATTTTATCCATTATCAAAGTGAAAATGATATATGGTATTGATTTTGGAGCTCTGTGTAGGAGCCTAGATATCAGATCAATAAGTTCACCCTATTTCTCTGGTTAAAGATATGTGTAACCGCAACGCTAAGATACGAAAAGCACCAGCAATGTTTAGGAGTGTTAAAGTCAGCATGAAATGAAAATTCACCCCCATCTATTTTCTAAATGTGTTTTTTTATAGATTTCATTGTGAATAATTAATGCATGAATTGTTTAACAACAATTTTCACTCAGAAAGTTTTAAAACTACAAAGAAATCGCAAATAAAACATTGTATTAAATGTGATGACAATCTTTGTGTAGAACTGAGACACGATGTACACATTCTAGGTCTTTATTAACCAATGCACATTATTCCAATGAAAAATAAAGAATTTTTAATATTTCATCAAAATATAATAGCTTGGCCTATCTCTGAAATGACTTTCCTTTTCAGTTGACATCATCATGGTTTCTTAAGTTTCCGTTAATGTGTGACGGCACTATTTCGAGTAGTTTGATGGTCTATAGATTTGTTTTTTTCCACTAGACTCCTCCAATCTTCACCGAATTTTGCACACAGTTGCTGTAGATCATGCTGGCCAAAAAGATTAACATTGATGCATTGTGAAGATATAAGCAAATTATGTTATTGTGCATTTTAACAAATTGACCTATGTCTGCCAAATGCAAATTACAAAGAAACTTGGCATACATACACAACCAGACATTTTGAGGATGTTCACCAAGTTGCATCAAATCCTGCCCATAGGTGGCGCTACAAATGAAAAACGCTCATAACTCTGTTGCAGTATGATCAATCAAGTTGAAAATCGGTATGCTTCTTTTTGCATGTTCTTAAAGACTTCCAATACTACTCGGATAAACAGACAGGACTAAGATGTGGTGCTGTAAGTCCCTGCTGATAGATGTTGTAAATATACCATGTGACTGCTAAACATCTTTCTCCATTGACGGCCATTCATGAAGCTATGAGTCATGACACAATAATATTTTTGGAAGAAATATATAAATCACAAATATTTCTTTATATTCTTTTAGAGGATTTTTTCTTGTTTTTTTATAGATAGTAGCATATTGTGACCCTGGAGCACAAAACCAGTCTTAAGTCGCTGGGG
>NW_015505479.1:201769-241903 GCF_001515645.1 Sinocyclocheilus grahami | reverse complement strand
ACACACACACACACACACACACACACACACACACACACACACGTACACACGTGAGACCCGTGTGCCTTTGAATGGGCGGGAAGAGGACGACTGGGTCGTTACAATTATCACCAGCTATTTTCAGCCGCTCGCAGGCCAGGTGAAGGATGCCAACTAGCATTTTCTCAGCATTGTTGTTTAATTCAATGACAGCTCATTTAAAAGGCAATAAATCTTACAAGCTTTGGGGAGCGAGGACACACAAGGAGGGCGAGAATGTATTGTGGAGCATCTATATGTGGGTGTGTTTGTTCATTTGTCTATGTATAGTCCTGTATGTGTTTGTCTGAAAGTGTGAGTGTATAAAGCTAAGGTCAGCGACGTGAGGTTCGTCGAGGTCACTTGTGGTAACGAGGTTAAGTGGTGTGAGGTTACTTACCTGTGTTAAGTAACTGGTCAATCAATGTTAAGTCAAGAGGCACGCATTGATGGATCTGGGATTTACAGCCAAAGAGACTTTTTACCATTATAATGTGACTTTGTGTCAAAAATTAACAAATATTGTCCAAGCACTTACAACCTTTTCACCTTATAATGGCTATTATTTGATACACGCATTTCTAAGGTGTCTAAATGATCAACATACAAAACTTCAAAACTTTGAACTTCAAAACTTTGCTTAAAATTCAGTTGTACACAATCTACTACACATCTTCTGTCATCTGATTAGTAGTTAATACTTTTTTAGCAAGTGTATTAATCCATACATCAAATTAAAATATGAGTATCAAATATGACCATCGGGCTTTTAAGGAATGTTTATTTGTTCATTGTATTTATCATTGTATTGTTTTGCATGATATATTTTATTTCCCCCTAATAAAAACTACAGAGCTTTGATAATAAAACTAAGCATTGAAATATCATATTACTAAGACATACTGTATTATTATTGGTTGGTACAGAGTGACAACTTATATTTGTATACATTTTATGTAAGTAGTCTGCAATACTGTTATAAAGATCTCATAGGTTTACATTACAAGCTGTCAGAATTTTACTTTTGGGTCATATTAATATCAGAAACTGCACCAAATTGCATATTTTTGCTCAGTTTGGGTATCTGAATAAAACTGAGGTGTTTTTCCTCCTTGATATGAGCCCCATATTCCCACAACATCATACTATATGAGTCATAAATATATCAAATATGATACTTGAGGGAAAAAATCATATCTAGTGCTGTCAACCGATTAATCGCGATTAATCGCATCCAAAATAAAAAATTTTGTTTACATAATATATGTGTGTGTACTGTGTATATTTGTATGTATATATAAATACACACACATACAGTATATATTTTGAAAATATTTACCTGTATTTACATGCATATATTTATATTCATATAATTTATATCATATATAAATATTTTTAGTATATAAACATAACACATTTATCTTAAATATATTAGTGCATGTGTGTGTATTTATATATATACTTAATAAATATACACAGTACACACACACATATTACGTAAACAAAACTTTTATTTTGGATGCGATTAATCGCGATTAATCGTTTGACAGCACTAATGAAAACATATTTCCTTTTTTTCTTTTTAGATTTTTTTTGTCTGATATTCAACATAATACTCAAAAAACATGCAAACTTGTTTTATTAGTTATAATTTTTAGATATGTTGGTATTTTAGATATTAAAGTTTTTGTTTACATAATATATGTGTGTGTACTGTGTATATTTGTATGTATATATAAATACACACACATACAGTATATATTTTGAAAATATTTACCTGTATTTACATGCATATATTTATATTCATAAAATTTATATCATATATAAATATTTTTAGTATATAAACATAACACATTTATCTTAAATATATTAGTGCATGTGTGTGTATTTATATAGTCATAATAAATATACACAGTACACACACACATATTACGTAAACAAAAACTTTTATTTTGGATGCGATTAATCGCGATTAATCGTTTGACAGCACTAATGAAAACATATTTCCTTTTTTTCTTTTTAGATTTTTTTTGTCTGATATTCAACATAATACTCAAAAAACATGCAAACTTGTTTTATTAGTTATAATTTTTAGATATGTTGGTATTTTAGATATTTTGAATGATATAGGTTCAATAAACTCTTTCAAAACAATTATATCATATGTCAATCTACAAGACTGCCATCCTGTCAACAGATTGTTACAACTGTAGAGAAAGTGTTTGTTTGTTTGTTTGTTTGTTTTTGAATGATTATGTTCATGTTTAGTGAGTTTAGTGAGTTTATCAAATTGTGATGTTGCACAAATAAATAACATCCGGACAGTGACATACAGAATTCCCATTGAAAACAGATGGAGGGACATATATTCCTGCTGTGAATTTGAAATGCCAGCTCTGTTTGACAGACAACTACAGAGCCTTTGCAAGGATTGCAGTGTAGATCCCTGTTTATTTGTGCTGACTTGCTCAGAAGCGATCTGTCGGATGTCTCCTGGCTTACACGGACATGTTTGTGAAAAAGCCTCAGTCAAGTCCAGTTGTCAAGCATTCTCCCTTCAGCGTGACTGTGGTCAGATGACAGAAGAAAAAGCTCTCAATATTTCTCTCTGTCATGTGGAACAGTTTTGTTTGTTTTTTTTATCTCTGTCAACCTGTTCAACTGTACTAAAATGTTTGCATTACAGTTATGAATAAAAAAATAGCATGTTAAATGCTGTCATAAATACTAAAAGGGCATTAATTGTGTACTACAGACTACATTCTGTTTGTACACAAACTGTCTGCTATTTTGCATTTTAATATTTTCAAAATGTCCTTGAAACACATACGCATTCATTTTACTTTCGAACATTAATTTATATATAGGTCTATAAGAGCAATTGCATATAATGTTAAACCTTAAAGAAGTGACAATTTATATGGTTTATAAATTATATTAAAAAAAATGTTTACTATTTTAATTATTTGAAAATTATGATTTTTATTAAAAAAAAATCAAAAAATATCAAATTTCAAAATCTGAAACATAATGGTGTTTTGAAAAATATTAAGCAGCACAACTGTTTTCAACATTGATAATAATCAGCAATGTTTGTTGCGCATCAAATCAGCATATCAGAATGATTTCTGAAGGATCACGTGACACTGAAGACTGGCGTAATGATACTAAGAATTCAGTTTTGCGTCATAGGAATAAATTACATTTTAAAATATAATCAAATAGAAAATAGTTATTTTGAACTGTAATAATATTTTATAATATTGCTGATTTTAGTGTATTTTGATCAAATAAATGCAGCATTATAAGACAAACTTTTGAACTGTATTGTAACTATTTTTACAAAACAGTCCCAGTTATTGTTTATCATACAAATGTATCAAAATGTGCAAAACGCTGCAAAATATTAATATTGCCATGACCTGCACAAGTCCAACAATATGCAAGGTTATTAACACAACAGAAGCTGAATGGGAAAATAGTCCATTTTAAGTTAATTTTGTTGACACAAACCCCATTCACCCTCACTGCGAGCAAACCTGTATTTAATTTCACAATTTAAATGACATTTTACTGTACTTTGCATGCTATAGATACCTATTTTATGAGGGCATATGATGCAACCTGTCCATGTTGGCATCTATGATTCATTTCTGGGTCACGATCAGAAAGGATCAGACACAAGCTGACTGCATCATCCACAGGTTTCACTTTGTAGTCTGTTTGATTTCATTCTGTTTGCTGCTGGCTGAGGAAAGAGCCAAAGACGAGTTTTTGCTGAAGTGTCTGTAGTTTTTCAGGAAAGCCATTATATCTCATTAGAGGTAAATGAACAACAATTGATTGCATGAGCTAGAAAGAACAATGCAATGACACAAAACAGATTGCAAATGTTGGTAAAAACATGTGAACAGCTTATTTTGTATAATATGCTGACCTTCAATTCCTCAGTGAATGAAATATGTAATGTCATTTGTTCTGCTGGTTTGATGGCATGGTGTACTCTGCCGCACGGGGTGATTTATTTTTAGAGTTTTAATGCCCAGTGTTCGCTTTCTGAGCCCAAACCTTTTTGTAAAGATTATATTTAGCCCTTTGTATAGGCTGGCTTTTTTTTTTTTTTTTGACTATGAAAGTCCTTTTTTGTTAAGCCCATAATCTCCGGGGTGAACAGGGTTTATCACTGTTATATATAAAGGGGTCATATGATGCTTTTTTAAAGATCATTATTTTGTGTATTTGGTGTAACAGAATATGTTGACATGCTTTAATGTTCAAAAAACATTATTTTTCAAATACTGTACATTATTGTAGGTCCTCTATGCCCCGCCTCTCTCAAACGCTTAGTTTTCTACAAAGTCCCTCCTTCCGACAAGCGCAGTCTGCTCTGATTGGCCAGCTGACCCAGTGCATTGTGATTGGCCGAACACCGCAAGCACTCGTCGGAAATGTAACGCCCCTTACCATAATCGCGTGCTTCATCTTTCAAAATAAATGTAAAGCCCAAAAGGGGAACAGAGTCCTGTGACAGACACAGTGATGAAGCTGGTATGTGTGCAGTACACAGGCCACGGTTAAGACAGCTGACTCCACTGTGATGTGACCCTATCTCTCTCACTCTCTCTCACACACGCGCCCACATGCACACACACACACACACACACATACACAATGCGCAAAACTCCGCATTTGAACAGTCAATAGCAAATACTTAAACTAATAACAAAACAGTAGCTGATTCAGAAGCGCCAGATTGTCATAGCAAAGTCAGAATTACCTCCTCTCCTAGGTTCACGAAACGGTCGTCCATAAAATGCATTGCTGTTCTGTTGTAAGTAATCTTAAAGATTCCTAATTGCATCTACTTTCAGAAGGCCAAATAAAGTGCTTTTGCTTTCGCCTAGAAACACACAGCGTCTCCCTGACATGCTGCTTCAACACTAACTGCGGTTACTGAAACCACGCCTTCTTTCTTTGCGTGCACATTTGGGCGGCATTATGCAAATATTTCCACATAGTGAGGTAGATATGTGGGGGCGTGTTAGAACGAGCCATTTTAGGGGGGCGTAGCAGAGTCTTAACTTTGATAAAGAATATCTCTTTGGTTTTGAGACTTTAGCCTTTGCAACTTCAGGGATCTTATCTATGCACAATCAGCTTGTAACACTCCAAAGAGAAAGCAAAACTTGAAATCGCATCATATGACCCCTTTAACATTTTTAGTAAGATGATTTTGTAATGGGAGATGCTGAAGTGATGTAGCCATGTCCATGTATCTGAGTTGGCCGTTTGCATACTTAAATATATTTCAGCGAGAATACAAGCCGTCCTTGAGCCTCTCAAAGACACAGTCCTCCTCTTCACTCAACTTTTAAGAGGCTTGACCAATTTAGCTGAATCAAGGGATTAGGTGGTCCATTACATGATTCCAGTTTCTGAGTAGGGTTTATGTTGTGGCGTTAAGTGTCCTTTATGATATAGCATTATATTTTCCAAAGTCTTGTCAGAATTTTAATTAACAGTTTATATGGGACTTGAGTTTGTGTGGTCAAAATCTAACAGAAAAGTTTTTCCTTTGTGTTTTTGGCATATAGGCGACAACACTGTCAAAACGATCCCAGTTCACATGAATCCACGAAAACAACTTAAATAGCTGTATCATGCATGCCAGGCCAGTAGTTGGCGATGTCACTTTGTAACGAAACTACGTACTGTAAGCACGTAATATGCATGTGCATCTCAGTGTTTTCACAAATTTGCGTTTTCATAGTTTACATGGGAGTCGATGGCGGTATCATTTTCAAAAACATGTACTTTGAAACCCATTTTCAAAAGTTTGCATTTTCTGGCCCGCGAAACATTGTGAACATCCACAATGCAAAAAATAACTTACATTTTTTACTTAAAAACTGTATTGTGTAAACGCCCCATAAATTACTGCACAAAATAACTTTCTTATTTTTGTCTTGTTTTCCAGCAAATATATCGAATTATTTTTAAATCAAGACACATTTACTTGAGAAGCAAAATTACGTAAGATATAAGCCTTGTTTTATGCATCAAAATGAAGTGAGTATATGCTAAAAACAAGAAACACTAACCGGCAATAGAATTTAATTTTTCTTGCCTCATTGGCAGATACAGTAAACTCATTTGTTTAAAGCAAAACCTATTTTGATGCATTTTTTAGAAACCAAGACTTACTAAGGTTTGCTAACAGCTTGCACCAGCGCACCGCAAAATATGATTTTCTTTCTTAGTATTTTTATCTTGTTTTCCAGTATAAGTATCAAAATATTATTGAATCAAGATGCATTACTTGAGAAGCAAAATGGCCTAAGATATTAAGTCTAATACTTTATATATATATATAGTTAGTTAGTTAGTTAGTTAGTTAGTTAGTTTTTATTAAAAAAAAGTTTAAAGTTTTTTTTTTTAAGAAAAATAAATATTTGCCAATGGGGTAAGAAAAATCATCTTAATTCAAAGGGAAAGCAAGACTTTCACAATGAGTTTGGAGGTTTTATATATATATATTTTATTTTTTATTTATTTATTTTTTGCAGCTGATCTTATTGCATATGCATTTGTAGGAATTTCCCTTTCAGGCACAACATTTATGAGAGAAAAGTATTTAAATGAATCAAGCAAAGTGATTTGCTAAAGTTTTGAGGCAGTCTATTTATGCGCCATTATTTAATGCCCCCAAAAAAGCATGTCTTGAAACATTTTGAGCTTGAAATGCTGCAATAGTTGCTAATTTGCGCTGCTCTTGGTAGATTACATGGGTCATTATGGAAATGATCCGGCTGCATCTGTGTTTTTTAATTTGCACACTGTCAGTAGATCCCCTGCAAAACTTTTCACTCTAATCAGCAATTTTATGGGATTGTAGTCTCATGCTAATTTGCCCTGTTGAGTAAATCCAGCTCTTAATATATTGTCATTTTGCTTCTCAAGTGAATGTATCTTGATTTAAGAATGTTTAAATATTTATGCTGGAAAACGACAAAAATACTGAATAAAAAAATCACTTTGCAGTTGTATGGCTGGAGAGTTGACACTGGCTGTAGTTCAGTTAGCAGGTAAAGCAGTAGCAGATTTACTGGAGAGTTTTCTACTTCTGACTCACTGTGGTTTACATTTATCTAGTTTTCAGCAGTGTTTCATGAGTTTTTGTGCCACCAGTTCATTGACTCTGTTGTCTGAGTCAGCCCTTCATGTACTTGCTAGGTAAGCTTCTTTGAAAAGAAGTAGGAACACTTTGTTAAAAATATACATCCCATCTTATTAGAGACGCTCTTTGGTGAATCATAAGTGTCAAGGACCCAAACAATCTCAGAAGCTTTACTTTCTAATTATAATAGAAATGATCAGCTGAAAAAAATATTCTCAAAATGACTCACAAGGCTGCTGACCTTTATAAATACTCCCTCAGTGAGAATCGTGTGCATTAGAAACAGTTTTCTTCAGCTGTTTGCAGCTTTGAGGTCTGGTGTTAGATTTAACCCATTCACAAGTTTAAAGCATGTGTTCTGTGAGAGTGTTCTGCAACCCATTTTAATATAATATAATATAATATAATGTAATATAATATAATATAATTACTTGAGAAAACTCTTTAAATGTTCTCTGTAAAACAGCTGTGTATATAAGTAAATTAATACACTTTCCACATTAGTCTTGTGGGGGAAAAAAGTGTACTTAAAGGAATAGTTCACTCAAAAATGATAATTTGCTGAAAATGTACTCACACTCAGGCCATCCACGATGAAGATGAGTTTGTTTCTTCATCAGATTTGGAGAAATGTAGCATTGCATCACTTGCTCAGCAATGGATGCTCTGCAGTGAATGGGTGCCGTCAGAATGAGAGTCCAAACAGCTGATAAAAACATCACAATAATCCACAAGCAATCCACACCACTCCAGTCCAGCCGTTAACGTCTTGCTGCATGTTTGTAAGAAACAAATCCATCATTAATGCGTTTTAACTTTGCTTCCAGCTAAAATATGAGTCCATAATCCACAATACGCTTCCTCCAGTGAAAAGTCCATCCATTTGTAAACGGTTCTTTTCTTAGGGTCTCCAGTGAGTCATCTCATCTGAATCAGGAGAGAAGTATGCACAGATCAAGCACCATTTACAAATTACAACAGATTTTCATGTGAGAGGACAATAAGGGATGGACTTTTTTTCTCTCTTTTTTTTTCTGGAGAAAGCGTTATTATGGATTATAGACTTGTATTTGAAGTGACGTTTAAAAAAAGTTAGTCTTAATGATAGATTTTTTTATTGCAAACACACAGCTTTTCACTTCACAAGATGTTAATTGAAAGAAATGTAAGGGGAAACATGAGATTACTTAATATTACACTACAATCTTAATATTTGAAAATAATATTCATATTGTTTTTATCATAATGCTACAATAATAATATTTTTATACATACATCTTTGGAGTCTTTGGAACCCCGACCACTAAAACAATAAAGTCAACCTCACAAGAACATGGTTAAGTAACTGCAATACAGGCAATGATTCTCAGAAATAAACCCAGTATTGCTTTTAATAACCTAGATCAGCTGTTATAAAGCCAGCCCAAAACAAAGACTTTCTAAATTGTTGTTGACAGAAAAATGAACAGTGCCACAGCTAGTACTGCAGGACAGACGAACTTTGATTCCTCAAGCGGTTAGCGAACGGGGCAGCAACATATTCAAAAATAGCCTCTCAGCAGGAAAAGAGAAAGAGAGAGAGCGAGCGAGAGAGATTTTGAAGATATTGTCCTCAAAGGCGAGCAATAGCTTTGAGTGAGATAGAGGGAGAGAGGAGCTGTCTCTGGTAAAATATGAAAGGCCTGCACTCGCTGACAGCCCATGGCTTTTCTCCATAGCGCTAACACCGAGTGACTGGAATGATCCATGGCTGCTTTGTGGAGACTTGTGATATAAATGCTGAGGGCGAGATGTTGAAGATCCAAGTCCCCCACGTTCCCCCATCTCTCTTCTTTTGCCAGGTGGCGGCGGTGGCGGCGCACGGGGGAATTTGTGATGTGTTCTCTCTCGTCTCGCCATTTCACGGCAACTCGGCCTCCTGTTCGTCCTTGTGCCTTTTTCAGTTTGACAAGTGAGTGGCCTTGGGGACTTCGGACTCCATTTTCAAATTGACCATTTGTAATCAGTTTTCTAAGGAGGGAAGGGGTCGAGGGACGAGGTGAAAAACATGAGGCAGAAAAATGGAAATGAAGCCCTGCTTGTTTTGGCACACTCTAAAAAATGCTGGGTTGTTTCAACCCAACTTTGGGTCAGATATGGACTAACCCAACTTTTGGGTTAAAAATGTAATAAAAAAATGTAACCCAATAGCTGGGTTAGTCCATCTTTGACCCAAAGTTGGGTTGAAACAACCCAGCATTTTTTAGAGTGCAAAGAGGACCTATATGAGAGTCAAGCAGCGTTGATTACTTAAAGGGACAGTTCATCCAAAAAAAGTCTTCATAAAAAATGCTGGGTTAAATACAAACCATTGCTGGGTAAAATATGGACAAACCCAGCGATTGGGTTGTTTTCAACCAACAGTTGGGTTAAATGTTTAACCCAACCTTCTGGGCAGTAACCCAACTGCTGGTTCAAAACAACCCAATCACTGGGTTTGTCCATATTTTACCCAGCGCTGGGTTGTATTTAACCCAGCATTTCTAATGAAGACTTTTTTTGGTGAACTGTCCCTTTAAGAGTCGGAGGTGTGTGTGTGTGTGTGTGTGTGTGTGTGTGTGTGTGTGTTTGTTGTATAGAGCATGTCGGAGGTGTGTGTGTGTGTGTGTGTGTCAAAAGACTCAGGAGAGGTGAGTTCATGCCCACCTCTATCCATCAATGCAAACAACACATTTTGCAACAAATAAAATATATTTTAATTTCTGAAACATTTCTTGCAGAATGGTCCAGAACATTCATTGTTCTTTGACACAAATGTTAGCGAGTACATCTGTGGACACAAGGTCATCCGGTCGAGAGCGTTCGGTCACGCCGGCTGCTCCTGCTCCTTGACATGGTTGACATTTTCGTTAGATAGCTGCCTATATGTGCTGTGAGAAAGAGAGAGAGAGGCTAACTCATTTTCTGGATGTCTGCTTCACACCTGAAGCCACACTTGTTTCCATCAGCACGTTGTGCTGCTTATGCAAAATGACATGGTGGTAATAAGGAGACAATCAATGCTGTCTGCTGCTTACTTTTCAACAGGCCGTGTCTGCGGGGCGGAACGACCCTGCCTACCCTCCAAGCTGTGTCCTTTTTTCTAAATTACCGCCAATTTAACAGAGGTGGGATGTGATAACTGATATTCATGAAGTCTAAACCAGGTGCTGGACTAGTTCCCTTACCAACACAATTTGATAATGCAAAAGAAAAAAATCATGCATATAAGTCATTTTCAGAAAACAGTGCTTATTTGAGGCTGAAAACTTTGGGTATTTTTATTGTTACATTTGGAACAATGACTACAGAAATTTCCAAGAAATCAGACCCACCTTCAGGCCAAATTACCAAGTTCATAACCTCAATAAACAATTTTTAAAAAATTAAAAATTGAAAAAATGAAATAAGATTTTTAAAAAATTACATTTAAATATTTAATCAGATAACTTAATTCCAATCAATGTTATTTAATAAATCTAATACATTCTAAAATATAACATAATAATAATAATAATAATAATAATAATAATAATAATTATTATTATTATTATTATTATTAATAAATTGTCATACACTACTGTCAAAAAAATTAGGGTCAGTAAGTCATTTTTTAAATGTTTTTAATGTTCAAAGAAGTCTCTTATGTTAATCAAGGCTGCATTCATTTGATCAAAAATACAGAAAAAAACTGCAATAGTGTGAAATATTATTACAATTTCAAAGAACTGTTTTCTATTGTAACATATTTTACTATGTAATTTATTCCAGGGATGCAAAGCTGAATTTTCAGCATCATTACTCCAGTCTTCAGTGTCGCATGATCCTTCAGAAATCATTCTAATATGCTGATTTGCTGCTCAAGAAACATTTCTTATTAGCAATGTTGAAAACAGTTGTGCTGCTTAATATCTGTGTCGAAACCATAATGCATTTTAATGGAAATTTGCGTAACATTTATTAAGTATTAATTAATTTATTCCCGGGGCAGGAGGGGGGGGGGACTGAGTCAAATCTATCAAATAACGTGACCAAGTTCAATATCCTGTCAATTTTATCAGTAGCATGTTAGGGAGAATTTGGAGGGAATGGAGTATAAAAAGTACACATTCCTGAGAATGACCTACATGCATTCAGAGAAAAAGAGATGAACATGATACCGAACAGTAAATGTAATCAGGCCGTTCTGCAAAACTCATAATTTTAATACTCCAGCTCCAACATGCCTGTTAGCTCCTTCCAGTTTGTGACACAGCAAATCCATGCTTTCCAGAGGCCCATAAAATAAAATGGGGTTGCCCTTGATTTGCGATCACTGTCCTTAAAGCGTCCCCTCTGTATGGTGTCTTCCTCCGCACACAGTTTTTAAATGTCAAAAATGGAATGACTCATTTCCCAGCATTCCTGTGAGCGCGGGACTTTCATTATATTAAAAGCAGTGGCTGGGGTAAAGGAGCTGGACCTGGGGATTGGGAAGGAGGGGAGATCATTAGGATAACACAGAGGGTCCAAAAATATCCAGCTCTGGTGGTCAGCCTGTATTTGTTTCAATAAAGTAAATTGATTACCAAGTCCTCCGCTGCATGCATGTCTCAGTTCGATTGCTTTGATTAACGAGACACAATGTCTACTGTGCCGGTCAAAAGATTGGAATACTTACGATTATTATTTTTTCTTCTTCTTTAAAAGAAGTCTCACCAAAGCTGCATTTATTTGATCAAAAATACAATAAAAACTGTAATTTTGTGAAATATTTTTACAATTTAAAATAATTGTTTCCAATTTTAATATATGTTCAAATGCAATTTATTCTTGTTCTATTATTATTATTATTAATAAATTGTCATGCACTACTGTCAAAAAAATTAGGGTCAGTAAGTCATTTTTAAAATGTTTTTAATGTTCAAAGAAGTCTCTTATGTTAATCAAGGCTGCATTCATTTGATCAAAAATACAGAAAAAACTGCAATAGTGTGAAATATTATTACAATTTCAAAGAACTGTTTTCTATTGTAACATATTTTACTATGTAATTTATTCCAGGGATGCAAAGCTGAATTATTTTTACAATTTAAAATAATTGTTTCCAATTTTAATATATGTTCAAATGCAATTTATTCTTGTTCTAATATGCTGGTTTGCTGCTCAAGAAACATTTCTTCTTATTATCAGTAATAAAAACTGCTTAATATTTTTGTGAAAACTGTGATACACTGCGATGCAAAAGTATGCAAGATAAAAAAAATAAATACAATTTTAAATTAATAATTCTACACAGAAAGGACATGTTAAAGGATTAGTTCACTTCCAAAACAAAAATTTACAGATAATGTACTTCATGATTTCTCTCCATATAATGGACTTCTATGGTGCCCCTGAGTTTGACAGTTAGGGTATGTCTAAAAACTCCCATCTCATTTTCTCCTCCAACTTCAAAATTGTCCTAAATCGTCCTACAACGCTGTTTTGCCGTTTTTTTTGCAAAGAGCGTTTGATCTTCTTTGCATGTTCACTTTGTAAACACTGGGTCGGTACTTCTGCAGCGATGCAGGACGATTTTGAAGTTGGAGAAGAAAATGAGATGGGAGTTTTTAGACCTACCCTAACTATCGGAAAAAACTGAGTTCATGTAGAGCTAGATAAGACGAGCGTTTGAGGTTAAAAATATATATAAATTGTTAAATGTTTTAGAAAATAAACGATCGTTTCGCTAGATAAGACCCTTCTTCCTCGGCTGGGATCGTTTAGAGCAGTGTTTCTCAAACAGGGGTCCGTGGACCCCTAGTGGTCCTTGACGTAAGGCCAGGGGGGCCGTATAAAGTATTAATTTTTGTGAGTTTTGTGTGTTCTGGGGGTCCTTGAGGATGGTTCTGAATTGGACTGGGGTCCGGTACGCCAAAAGGTTGAGATTCACTGGTTTAGAGCTCTTTGAAGCTGCATTTAAACTGCATTTTGGAAGCTCAAACTCAGGGGCACCATAGAAGTCCATTATATGGAGAGAAATCCTGAAATGTTTTCCTCAAAAAACACAATTTCTTTACGACTGAAGCAAGAAAGACTTGAACATCTTGGATGACAAGGGGGTGAGTACATTATCTGTACATTTTTGTTCTGGAACAAAAGAGGAAACTCTTTAAATAAAGGCATTTATATCACAGTTTCCTCAAAAATATGAAGCAGCACATATGTTTTCAACATTGATCATAAGAAATCGAGCAGCAAATCAGCATACTATACTGATTTCTGAAGGATCATGCGGCACTGACGACTGCAGTAATGATGCTGGAAATTCAGCTTTGCATCACCGGACGAAATTACATTTTAAAATATATTGCAATAGAAAATAGCTATTTTAAATTGTAACAATATTTCACATTATTACGGTTTTTACTGTATTTTAATCACATAAATGCAGCTTTTGTGAGCATACATTAAACAGCTAAATAAATAAATAATTGAAAGAGTACACATGTGAAAAACTGTATAAGACTTTATCCGGTCAGTGAGTAGGACGTGAAGATACGGGTTGGCTGGCAGGTAAGCAATCCCGGATTATAAAGTAGTAGCCGGCAGCAATAGGCAAAAGAAGATGTGAAGGACGAGGACAGAATGTTGATTGCACATTGTCTCTGGAGGATTTTCTATGCTCCCCTACAGAGGTGACTCATCTCTGTACAGTATCCTATGAATCACACTCATTTAGCATATATTAGCATGCTTATATATCCATAAAAATCTGCATCGGTCTATCCAAAACTTTGCCATGCTAAAATATATATATATTAGTTTCCCATTCATGCTAGATCTATCCCCTTCATACCAATTATTTACTTCAAAGCAATAGTGAAAATAGCATATTTTTTAATATTTTTTGAAGTTCAAATGAACAGCATTTATTTGAAATAGAAGCAATGTAAAATCCGTTACTGTTATTGGTGATCAATTTAATGCATTGTTGCAGAATAACGTATTAATTTTTCAAAAGAATAATAGGTATATTTATTGAATGGTATATTCATATAATGGTACTTTTTTAATACATATATATATATATATAAATGTTCCTGTCACAAGTTTCCCCCGGTTTCACAGACAAGGCTTAAACCTAATCCCAGACTAAAATCTAAATCTGAACTGTTTCAACTGAAAGAAACTTGCTCTGACTGATCTTAAAATATATCAGTGCCTTTATTTTGTTTTAAAATGCATACCAGTAATGTTTTTTTCTAAAGCACGTTTATAAAAATTACTTAATTGTCCTAATTGAACTATGGCCTAATCCTGGCTTAGTCTAAGCCCTGTCTGTGAAACCAGGCCTTTAAGTATTTAACTTGATCTGGCAGAATTCTGTTTATTAGAACTTAAAAGACATTCTTTGTCTAATAGGGTTTCTCGGAATTTCCCTGATATTATAGACCACTTAAATTTCAACTTTAAAATAACCTTTCCAAAATGTAAAAGGAACTTTTTTTTTTCTTAGAATGATTCAGTAGTGAGACCCTCAAAAGTAACTAAAAAAGCAACTAATAATGTTGCTACTACCCATTTTGCCAATATGTGTCTCCCATTTTTACTATCAGCATCCTTTACATTCAGCATCAACATCATGTCTGTTCAACAAGCATGATCCTGAGCTTAGTGTTGTTGGACCTACAGGGAGATGATCAGAAATTCATCACTGTTCTTTTGGATCGTAGTTAGTACACGGTCATTTTTCAAAATTATCATAGAACAAGGATTCCTGTTCATGAACAGAGCTGACCCTGCCACATTGATCAAAGTGTCAGGACAGTAAAAGAGGATAATTGAAACAGAAACGGCACATTCTCCTTTAAATACCTTCGGAAAATGCTCCCAAGTCTACACTCCATTTAGAGCTCAATAGATGTTTGCATGCTCTAATTCTCATCAAACATGACAAAAATTCAATGCGATTTCAGATTCTGAAAAACATCAGAGATGTGCATTTATATGCTTAATATTTTCCTCTTGGTCAGGTTATTTACGGTCTACATTACTCCTTTCAATCTGTTCGAAATTTCATTCTAATTGATTGAGGTGCTTACACAAAGGCTTTTCAGTCTGATTGCACCATCAGTCCAGTTATAAACAAATTATTTGGGTGCATGCATAATAACTGAAAATCTGATGTGTGTTTAAAGGAATAGTTCCCCCAAAAATAAATATGTGCTGAAAATATACTCACTCTCGGGCAATCCGAGATGTACATGAGTTTGTTTCTTCATCTGAACAGATTTGGAGAAATGTAGCAATACTTGCTCGCCAATGGATCCTCTACAGTGAATGGGTGCCGTCAGAATGAGAGTCCAAACAGCTGATAAAAAAAATCCATAATTAAGGTGTTTTAACTTTAAACTGTCGCTTCCAGCCAAAAGAGTCCATAATCCATAACACTTCCATCTCCTGTTGTCCTCTTACATCAACATCCACCAACATATTTGTTTAGAGCTGTTTTGGACTGTTTTGGTTTACAAATGATGCTTGATCTGTGCATATGTCTCTCCTGATTCAGACAAGATTATTTTTTTCACTGGAGATATAGCAATATTATGGAGTATGGACTCGTATTTTAGCCAAAAGCAATGGTTTTGATG
Source organism: Sinocyclocheilus grahami (assembly GCF_001515645.1). Lineage (NCBI taxonomy): Eukaryota > Metazoa > Chordata > Actinopteri > Cypriniformes > Cyprinidae > Sinocyclocheilus > Sinocyclocheilus grahami. Next base: position 226,075 of record NW_015505479.1, on the reverse strand, counting down.
GATTTGCTTCTTAAAAACTCAGCTTTTCACTTCACATGATTAATCCATGTGGATTGTTTGTGGATTACTGTGATGTTTTTATCAGCTGTTTGGACTCTCATTCTGACGGCACCCATTCACTGCAGAGGATCCATTGGTGAGCAAGTGATGCAATGCTACATTTCTCCAAATCTTATGACAAAACTAGCGCTGTCAAATGATTAATCGTGATTAATCGCATCCAAAATAAAAGTTTTCGTTTACATAATATATGTGTGCGTACTGTGTATACAGTACATAATAAATATACACAACACACACACACACACATATTTTATGTAAACAAAAACTTTTATTTTGGATAATTATTTAGGCTCGTTTTGTGACAAAACAAACTCATCTACATTTTGGATGGCCTGAGGGTGAGGACATTTTTAGACCATTTTTATTTTTGGGTGAACTATTCCTTTAAGGGGTAAAGAGACACAGTGACTCATTTGGAAGGTATGAGAGATAACCAATATTTTTTAGAAAAACTCACTGATCAGATAGTCTATCACCACATGTCAGACGCCAGGCGCCGTCCTTGCCAAAGTACCAAACAGCAGCAGCTGGCACTCGCTCCGCCGGGCATTTTCCACTACCCCGTCCATCACATTTGAAGATGAGAGGCTGTAATTCACCAGCTATCTATTCTCAAGGTTTAGCCACACAGTCTTACCCCTCCTCTCGTCCATCCACCACAGCTCCCAATCCAGGGTGGTGGTATCCATCTCTCATCTGCCATGGGGGGGCCGCAGGACAAGCTCTTCCGGCATGGCATCACTCCCAGTGCCCCACTTACAGCCATCAGTCACTGTCTCGGCTGATAGCTCCATGTGTCAGCCGTATGGATGACTGTCGCTTACCTGTACGCACCTGCATGCCAATGGAGTTACAGGGAACAAAGCAGTCGGTCTGGTCAAGCATCTCACATCATCCGTGATGGGATGGAAAAGCATCTTATATTCATTAAGGCTGTGAAGTGAATTTCTTACTCTGTACTTTTTCTTCCCTGAGAATCTTCAGAAGCAAGATGATGTAAGATCAATAATCAATCAATCAATAATAATAAGTTATTTTAGGCTTAAAATCTGAAAAGAAATAAATAAATAAATTCTGGGGTAAGAAAAATAAACTTAATTCAGTAGACAAACATTTTTTTTTTACCTCTCTGGCAGATTGTTTGTTGTTGTTGTTGTTGTTTTCCTGTGTTGAGCATAAACTTATCAAATTTTGATACATTTCTACGTCATTTTTTTGCTTTTCAAGTAGCCAACTCTAAATGTATCTTGATTTAAGATTTTTTAGATGTTTGTACTGAAAAACAAGACAAAGATACTAAGAAATTCACTTTGTCCAGCGTTAAGAATCAGACTTGAAGCAGCCAACTAACTTACAGCCATCAGTCACTGTCTCGGCTGATAGCTCCATGTGTCAGCCGTATGGATGACTGTCGCTTACCTGTACGCACCTGCATGCCAATGGAGTTACAGGGAACAAAGCAGTCGGTCTGGTCAAGCATCTCACATCATCCGTGATGGGATGGAAAAGCATCTTATATTCATTAAGGCTGTGAAGTGAATTTCTTACTCTGTACTTTTTCTTCCCTGAGAATCTTCAGAAGCAAGATGATGTAAGATCAATAATCAATCAATCAATAATAATAAGTTATTTTAGGCTTAAAATCTGAAAAGAAATAAATAAATTCTGGGGTAAGAAAAATAAACTTAATTCAGTAGACAAAAATTTTTTTTTTACCTCTCTGGCAGATTGTTTGTTGTTGTTGTTGTTGTTTTCCTGTGTTGAGCATAAACTTATCAAATTTTGATACATTTCTACGTCATTTTTTTGCTTTTCAAGTAGCCAACTCTAAATGTATCTTGATTTAAGATTTTTTAGATGTTTGTACTGAAAAACAAGACAAAGATACTAAGAAATTCACTTTGTCCAGCGTTAAGAATCAGACTTGAAGCAGCCAACTAAAAGTAAAGATGCTACCTATTTTTCAGTAGCCTGAGAGAACAGAGTCACACAATAGTTTAGCTTCTTTGGTAACTAGCTACTTGATCAAAGGAATAGCTGTGTAGCGATCAAATGCTGTATTTTAACTATTTTAAGGCACTCACTCTCTCATAGCATCAAAAACTCAGATTCATTCAACTGAATCAGTTCATCCTCTCTCAAATGTAGCATAGCTAAGTCTGATTCTTTTAGTGAATCGATTTGTCCTAAAGTAACGTCGGAAAGTTCGATTCACTCTAGTGAATCGGTTCAGCCTAAACAGTCCTCTCTCTGAAATGAAGCATTGGAAAGTCTGATTCGTTCTAGTGAATCGGTTTGTTCAGACGGATCGAAATGATGTTTATGGTAGGCTTTAAAATTACATGTTTGAAACTGTGACCCAACAATTAATTCAAAACTTTTTTTTGACATCAATTTTATATTAACATTCATTTTATAATAATATAGTTAATAACACATTTATAATTATTAGTGCTGTCAAACGATTAATCACGGTTAATCGCGATTAATCGCATCCAAAATAAAAGTTTTTGTTTACATAATATATGTTTGTGTACTGTATTTATTATGTATATATATAAATACACACACATACAGTATATATTTTGAAAATATTTACATGCATATACATATATTTATATTATTATATTATATATAAATATATTTAATATATAAACATATTTTCTTAAATATATACATGCATGTGTTTGTATTTATATAAACATAATAAATATACACAACACACATACATATATTGTGTAAACAAAAACTTTTATTTTGGATGCGATTAACTGCGATTAATCGTTTGACAGCACTAATTCTATAATTGCCAAATTTATGCATAGCTTATATTTGTGTTTTGCTTATGGTTTATCCTCAAGTTGCACTGTTACCATTTTTGTTTTACTTTATAGTAGGGTGAATAAGAGAATATGGCTGAACATAATTTATGAAGAATTAACAATATTAATCTCTTTACAGAGTAGCAAAGACCATGAATTGATGGGTAAATTCCAATAATTTTTCTGTAAAAACAGCGATGCACTTGGCGCAATAATCTTTGTAGCCTCTTAGTCTAAAGCTTATGAGTTTTTTTTGCGATCTTATATAAACAAAGACTCTGCAGTATCAATTGAGAATATAATCCTGTCATTATTGGGGCCCGAGAGAGGCCTTTTTCAGCCACTCAGATGATGACAGTTCACAGTGAGTGCCTATTATTCAGGACTAAATGGAACTAGAAATGTACATGCCACGCTGAACTGGCTGCTGAAAGTACAGTCCTCACGCCAGCAGAAATGGCGAATCCCTTGTAATTGTGCCATTAGTGTTCCCATTCACTTCAGTCCAAACAGGCTGTAGTCACTCAATTGAATGTCACGACAGTATGAGAGAGTTTACTTTTATAGCTGTCTCCTACAGCTCTATCTTTTATGTTTCCGTCAAAATATATTTCATCTTTGTGAATGCCAACTGACCGAAGATGTTAAATATCAATTCCATAGTATAATCCCATTTTGATTTAAAATTGAAAGCTAATGAATGTTACAATTAAATGCACTAATTCAGAGTCAAGAAACATTTAGTTTGAAATAATATATTTGCCACCCTGACTGGAACATGTGGATTATAAATAGCTCACAATGTTGTGCTCTGATTCAAATAGACTGAACACAGTTTGAAAAATACCGCTCAAACACTCTACAAGATGATAACTCAAATGTTAATATTTCAATATTTAATCTCCCCCACAAAGAATTGTCTCTAAGATCTCGTTTTAAAGATTTGTGATCACATATTATGCATTTAGATGACGCAATTATGTCTGTTCCACAGTCAATAATTAGAACAGAACCATAATTTCTGCAGTCATTTACTCCCTTGGGAGTTCAGGGCTGCCATTAGGTTCAGCATAACCACATTCCCAAAAGTAATTACACGTGCAATCCAGTTAACGCAACTTCAGTTTGCATGGCCTCATGTAAATTACTACATGTAAATTGTTACATTAATATCTCATACATGTTTGTTTAATGCACATAAAGCAATGCAAGTGCCAATATACCAGCACAAAATGATGTGCCAAGTATAATACCACTTTGGGCCACACAGAGGCAGTGCATATCAACAAAACATTAGAACTGAAACCTTATTTTCGTTGTATGTTATATATTCATCTATGATGACTTCTCTACATGGAATTCTTGGTCAATCAATCTTTTTCAAGTGATCGTATTTATTAATTTTTTCCTGATTATGCATTCTTTCTGTGCACAGTTCCATACAAGAATAGTTTCAATTTAACAACATTTTTATAGTACTGTGTGACTCACTCAATTCTACAGCAAACAACACTGTAGAGGAAGCACTTTTGATACTGTTAGGCTCATCATTATTTAATCTCCCAAAAATAGAATTATGGAATTTACACTTTAGACGTAATTTCTTCAAGTGTAATATTATGTTGATTTAATATGTTAGGAATTAACTGCTCTTGGGTTTGGTTTGAGAGCGGTGTTTGGATATCACAGCAGCATACTCTCTACCTGAGCCGTAAATAGTGCGCTTCAGGTCAGGTGCAGAGAAATCCACATGAAACAGGCCGAAGCGCACACTGTAGCCATGATTCCACTCAAAGTTATCCAGCAGAGACCAGGCAAAATATCCCTTTACATTCACTCGATCTTGACTGATAGCTGCAAGACAAACACATCATTCAGATCATCCTCAGAACAGAGCTCCTATCAGATTATAGGTTCTATTATTTGAAATACTTCCATTAGTCTGGGTCTCAAAGCTACAATAGCTGAATTTGACAAATTTAGGACTACAGAAGTGATAAAGAAGTACACTTTAGCATACTTTGAAAAAGTGTACTTATTACTGCAATAATATACTTTTAAAGTCAAGTGTGAACTGAATGTAAGGTTTTCAGACACATAACTATGTTAATTGCAATTAAATGAAAATGTATTGAAGTTTAAATATATATAATGACTTGAACTTAAAAGTAACCTTTATTTGTAATTTCATAATTACTTCGATTGCCTTTGAAATATGGTTAAAGTTTTTAAACCTTAAAGTCATTTGTACTGAAACTTGTATATCATGTATTTAAATATATTTGTAAGATTGCAATGATAACGTTGCAATAAAGTTGCAACATGTCAAAATGAGTGTGCTTCTTTAAAACACAACAAAAGATTATTAAAAGCTCTTTATTTAGCTCTTTTTTATCAAAGTGCTCTTTAAAAGTCTGTTAGGAAAGTTATGAATGCGTACTCTATAAGAATTTAAACTAATGTTTAGTGTTTGATTTTTTTTATGTGTACTCTCTTTATGTCTTATATTTTATGAATATTATATTATCTGCAAATATATATTTAAAAACTACCTTCAAGATTTTAAGTACACTACAAGTTCACATTCAGTATAGTTAAAAAGCACACTTTTTCACAATGGTATTATAGTCTAACTGTATAGAATGACCTTTGCACTCTGTATTTTATTACATACTGAGCAGTGTTAATATGACAGTACCTTTGCCAACTTCCTGCAGAGTGTCCTGATAGAACTGGGAACGGTCGGTATCTTCAATCTGAACCGGCCCCATCTGGGAAAAGCCATTTTCTGTGATATAAATGGGCAGACTGGTGTACGTGTCCTAAAGAAACATGCAAATTTATATGATTTTGTTCATATGCCAGTATACTGTATATCTCTATATAATGAATATAAACCCAATTAAATATAAAGTGTAGACACTTGTTCAAATAAATGCAAACACCTTTATATATTTGAGCAATTTCCGCAATCCATCAGGAACAACAGCCAACCAGTGCACCCCACATATGGGCCACAATGGGTCAACAAAACCCTCTGCCCCCTGATCTCCCACAAAACTGAGCTCGCTCTTCTTACTACCACCATTTAAATCTTTTACTTTCCGAGACGTGTAATAATTCAGTGCAAAGAAATCTGCCGTGCCCAGAGGAGAGGGCTCATCTTTTGAGAAACGTGGTAGCCTTGAGCCCTGCTTGCATCCCAGACCCAAGCTCCTAGACTCAATCCTGGCCCTCATGGACTCTGGGTAATCTCCTGTGCAAAACACAGGACAGGCAAACCAGCCCAGAGTGAAGTCCTTGTAGCGCTCAGTGGCTGCAGCATCTTTAGGAGAGCCCGGGTCCGACGGCTCTGCCCAGTCACTGTTCAGGGCAAGAGATACTTGTCCTGCTTGTAAAGGCCTGAAATGAGTATTATAAGTATGCCAGGCTTTGGCGTGGGCGCGCAGCATGTTATGACCCGCCAAGTAAACTGATATTCCTGGATCTTTGATCCCAGGGGCAAAGGTCCCGTCCTCATGGCCCAGCTTGGCACAAACATAGGGCTCGTTCAGTGTGATCCAGAGCTTCACTCTGTCCCCAAAGGACTTAAAGCAAAACCTGGCATAACTTTCAAAGATGTCTGCAATCTCTGTCGAGCTCCATCCGCCGAGATCCTGCAAGGCCTGTGGTAAATCCATGTGGTACAATGTGATCATGGGCGTCACACCACAAGCAATCAAGTCGTCGATCACTTTGTTATAATAGGCCACTCCTGAGGGTTACAAAAAAGCATCAAGCACACAGTAAAGAAACTTTTTTTTTTTTATTACATAAATCATTCCACAATGTAAAAAGTCAGTATGAAATGGAAATTGTGATTTTTTTCCCCCCTATTGCAGTGTTCAGTATCATTGATATACTATTATAGCTATTGTTAATATTTTGAATTAATTTTATTTTTCTATTTTGTTTTGATTTATACTTTAAATTTTTAGTAATTTTGTTGTGTTTTTTGTCATTTTTATTAGTTTTGTTTGTGTGTCTATATTGTTTTTTTTAATTAATTCTTATTTATTAGTTTTATTTTAGTTTAGTTAATTTAGTTTAGTTTAGTTTAGTACAGCACATCAAGTTAAACTAAATGAAAATTTTTGCCCTGGCAGATAACTGAAATAAAAAAAAGTTTAACTTTTTTCAATTATGAATTAATTCTTTAATTAAATTATTTATTGTATTTTAGTTAACGGTTCCTTTGTTTTAAGTAATGGAAATTACTCAATTGTTTAGTTTTAGTTCTTGTCCCTCAAGAAATGCTCAAATAAGTTTGGAAAGCCGTGGGGCCCCCGCTTTCAGTATATTAAAGAGAATGGTTCCTGATAGTTGATGGGAAAGGAGTACGGCTTGATTTCTGAAGGTTGTTTTACAAATCTCATAAACAGCTTGAATAACGGATTAATATATGTATATTTAATTATTATTATTATTCGTTCCTATTATTCTGACTGTGCAGTGTTTGTTTTGTTGTAGTTGCTTTGTACCTTATTTTATTAGTATTGACACACATTGTGTTTATCATTGCTTTCTGTTTCTGTGTAGAAAATTAATAAAAAACTTCTTTGTGAATTCAGAACCTTTGCACTTCAATGAAAGCACATTTACACAGTTTTCGTAATGTCCCATTCCCACTGGTGAACATTTGTGCCATTTAGATCAAGAATTAATTTAATTTGACTTTTTGTGACTTTTAGTGAAAAGTTATCTTTTCAAAGTGCCATTGACAGCGTTTGGAAAGCTGTTTAGCACAGAGAAAGAACAAAAGACTGGCTTTGGTGTTTTGACTGCTCTGAACCTCACACTACGAGTGTCATTTCCCCCCGGAGCACCTTTTGGATTGACATGATCTGTGGTTCCGCCGGGAAGGAGCCGTGACCAGGATAAGGACAGACGGTAATGGGTGAGTCCCAGCTGCTGGACACATTTCAGGTCCTCGTCCCAGAGCTGATAGCTGTTACAGGCTACATCTCCAGTATGGTCTTCAAACACCCCTCCTTTGGCATGGCAGAATGTGTCCCACACGCTCGGGCCTCTACCATCCACATCCCAGCCACCTGCAAGACGGATAGGACATTCATCTGAAAGTTTAGACCTGCATTACACATAATCACTTTTAATTTTTTCATAATGTACAGCTGTCAAATAACAAAGTTGAAAATTGGACTGCTACAGAATAACAGTGCATTAAAATACCGAGGTGCTGTGACACAGTGATATTATATAGCATGGTATTGTAAGGTACTTTAAGAAGTATACCATATAATTACCATGTCAACAAAAAAAAAACCTATGTTATAATGATATCACATTGAAAACATTGCAATGCCATAGTACGCTTTGTAATGAACAACTCTTTAGCAAATAAGTCCGATCAAATAATAAAGTCGATAAGCACTTCGTGGTTCAGTGTGCTGTGTGGAGCACTGCAGTAAACATGAGCACTGCAGTAAACATGAGCACTACAGTAAACATGAGCACTACAGTAAACATGAGCACTACAGTAAACTTTACCTTCTATTTGATAAGCAGCAGTCGCAGCTCCCCACGCAAAGTCGTGTGGAAATACGGTGACATCTAGTCCAGACATGTTAAAGGACGATAATGAAGTGTAATGTTGAAGGGACTAAATAAAATACTTGGTACCTACTAAAGGCTGCACGTATCTTCCGCTTCAGTTTCGAGCATTGCGCCCCTTTAAAATCAGCGCTGAACGTCAGCACGCCCTGCGCCTGACGTAATCACGCACTTCAGCACGACACCCAACAAAGTCCTATTTTTTTGTTCTCATAAAATTACATCTTCACACAGTACATATTACTTAAGAATGGAATTAACAAAAGTACAACATTTTAATATTTCCACTAGTGGTTAAATGTGCGTTTCAAACTGTGTAATGTTTAACGCATCTCAAGGTTCAGACTAAAAAAGCAAATATTACTAATGGAAATGAAAACTGAATAGCCCAAGGACAACGACATTTGACCTGCATGCGGTGCAGTCCTCTTTACACACTGCTTCTAAATTGTCCCTGATGCTCCCAGCATAGGAAACAGTATGTATAACTGTGTCCACTCGATTCAGTGTCAGAACACTGCACATGAGGCATTGTTCTCATCAGGTTGTTCTGCTATGGGAGCCCATCTATAGGCTACCTTGATTTGTGCCAACCTGTCTGAACTTGTTTTTAGCGCAGCAGTGTAAAGAGAGCCTTTTGTGAGGGCCACAAAAACAAATGAGAACCTACACAATGAATCAAGATCCTTTAGTATTGAGTTGCATTTTGTTTTGCGGCTTTGTAAAATAAAAGCTATAAACTTAAAGGGGTCATATGATGTTGCTAAAAAGAACATTATAAATTAACAATGTAAAAATAGATTCTGCCAATTCCTTCCAAAAATTTTGGGTAATTTTACAATGGAAAAATAAATCTGATAACACCTCTTTCTCATTTTTACAAAAGGAGCATAAATCATCAATATCAGAGTATCTTGGAATTATTGATTTAACAGGGTAGATGGTATGCACAATTTTAAAATGTATTTCTTTAGTTTTGTTATTGATACAATATTTAAAGGCGATTAACCAAGCAGGCTTCCAATTAATATGATCAATAATAGAGTTCCAAAAGAATGTTCCTCTAGTCTAGGGAGGTCAGACCAAGCCCGTGATGACGTCACGGGAGGAAATGGAACATGGAGCCTGGAGCCTGGAGCCTGGAGCTCAGAACCCAATAGAGTCTGCTGGACACCGTCACGCTTCTCTCCGCTGACCGACTGCAAGGGTCGAGCGTTGGGGCTCTGGGTTACGCATTCCGCCTGGGTCTTTCGAAAAGCGTCTTTACCGTCGCAGCATTGAAGCCTGTGTGGAGCAGTCGCAAAGCAACTTTACGCATTCAGTTTCTCAAGAATGGTTTTATTGTTGGGCACGCGGATATATCGCGTTTAATGAGCTATTTTGTGTAGAAGAACTACAGTCTGGAAACTCTTTCGCTTTCTTTTGGAGGCCAAATGTGCAATGAGATGAGCGCAGGAGAAAAGTTTTGCGTGAGTTTGTGAGACTGTTATCTTGGGATGGTTGCAGCTGCGGTCTCTCGGCGGAGTCGCGAGATCTCCACTTTTGACTGGAAACAAAGACAATGTAACGACTTAAAGTAGCGCTCCTTCGCGGAAAACTGTGGCAACTTGCGGTCAATCAACCGGTAAGGGCTCGTGGAGTTGTAAAAATGAATCATATGGCAAACAAAGGAGGCTATTCAACCGCTTCTTAATGTGGAGAGCACCAAACCACAGATACATCGATTTATCTAATGTTGCGTCGTGTCAATATTTTGACCATGACTTAAAAGCAGCGCTGCCCTGCGTCTCTGCTTGATGGCTTTTGACGAATATTCGTCGTGTTTAGATATAAACAGCAGCAAAGAAAGGCTTTCAGGGCTATTTATATGCTAATCTAACCCCCTCTTCTTGCCGTGTGGATATCAAGGACGGCAGGAGTAATGTCGGTGGGCGCTACTTGCGTCCTTTTACTGGCTTTCGTGCTGCTCAGGAGCTCTGCTGGATCCACTGAATGTAAATCATACGATGAACGCTCCAGAAGTGCGGGGAAAAGCTCTCTGTCTGGGGCCACACTGGACAGAAAAGTGGTCTGCAGCAACATGGAGCTCCATCAGGTGCCTTCACCCGAATCATTTCCCAACAGAACGGTCTCACTGTAAGTCAACACTATTTACAGTACATTAACTCTTTTAACATTGTCATGCATCTCAGAAATGCCCTTTACCAGTCATCACAGGGATCATTCCTGCGATTTGTCGCCTTCTGGTCCTTCGTCTGAAACACAAAACCTAGTTTTTAAGTCTTTTAACTAAGCTTATTGACTTAAAGGTCCCATATTGTCAAAACTGAAATTTCCTGGCTTTTGTCACGATAACTGAGGTCTATGGGCTATTTAACTACCATATAAGTTTCAAAACAGTCAGTCCACAGTAACATGCACACAGCCTGCATAAAGTAGCTGTGATTTTTCACAAACCGTTGTGACTTCCGTAAAAAGTTGACGTCAGAACTACACAGTCACCACCCCGAGCACCGCCTACCGTCCCACTCTCCTTTAGCCAAACCCCCAGACAACATCGGGTCCATGCCATTGCTGAGCAACGACAACATGGAAACATGTCGAAAAAGTTAACTTTAACCACGAAACCAGATCGGCCGACCTGTAACGTTACACTCTCACTCAAAGGATGGACGATCTGACAGGGTTGTTACTATGAGGTGGATCCCATCTAACGTGTATAGTAACACATCTCACTGTGTCTACCTAGTCATGATGAAGATGTGTATATATATTTCGATTTCAGCAGGCAACTATTTTTACAGCTACATTATTGTTCCAGCCACAATTAATCACAACAATGTATATACAATTACAAATGAGTATAAATAATTCGTCAATTTGTTGTATTACACACGTGCACACAGACATGATTTCATACACGACATAGTCGTGAGATGCAAGAAACATAGACATATGGCAAGAAATCTGTAGACGTGTCCATAACGACAAAATACAATACTTTATTGAACCATTTCTGATAAGAAGTGTGCGCTGCAAACGCAAGCATTTTTGACGATCGTTTCTGTCCAGTCTGCTCGTTTTATTGCATTTAACCACAGCTGTAGCCGGTTTTTTGTTTGTCAGTGGCAGCAGATATGCGATCAAATTTCTAATTTGAGGCTGTATTACGTCAATTCTGACACCCAACATCACAACAATATTATATTTTAAGCTCCTTATGTAGCAGAATCTGCGCTGGTTTGAATGGGCCGCCTTCAGTTTCCACTTTTTTTTGCTGCCTCCAGCTAGCGCTGTGACGTCGCTGACCCTAGTTACCTGTGGTTGGCCTGGCCGTGCGTCACTCAGAAAACATCAGGCCAATCAGAAGAGAGGCTCATGAATATTAATTAGACAGGCAAAAATCGACCTGTTCTCAGCAGCGCTCCTGAGAGAGGAGATGCAAAATATATTGAGATGGTTTTTGGTACTTATACCGCAAATATATATTCTTAAGGACATCAAAAGGAGCTGTAAAAATATAAGGAGATGGTTTTTGGTACTTATACTGCAAATATATTCTTAAGGACAAGGACATCTAAAATAAAACTCCAGAAAGGTGTACAATATGGGACCTTTAAGTTGTGTTATTTGCACATAGAGGCTACCTATATGTGACACTGGACCACAAAACCAGTCATAAGGGTCAATTTTTCGAAATTGAGAATTATATATCATCTGAAAGCTGAATAAATAAGCGTTACATTGATGTATGGTTTGTTAGGATATGACAATATTAGGTCGAGATACAACTATTTGAAAATCTGGAATCTGAGGGTGCAAAAAAATCAAAATATTGAGAAAATCACCTTTAAAGTTGTCCAAATGAAGTTCTTAGCAATGCATGTTACTAATCAAAAATTAATAAACGTTACTAATTTTCAAAAACAATTCTTTATATATATTTACAGTAGGAAATGTGCAAAATATTTTCATGCAACATGATCTTCACTTAATATCCTAATGATTTTTGGCATAAAAGAAAAATTGTCAGAACAAATTCATCTTGATAATGTCAGCTAACTTTGATAGAAAGGAATGTAACAAAACATGGTCAGGTCAAAGTGTCAAATCAAATTTTTGGTCCCAAATTTTTACTGGTAGACCACTGTATGAAGAGTTTTGGGGTATAATATGTCACAGTTTACTTTAATTTGCTATCCTCACTTACATAGGCTAAGTGAACTATAGTGTCCTGCACCCACTAGTAAATAAATATAAAAAATTATATCTGGTGTCTGAATCATTTTTGGTTTGACTGTAAAAAATGACCGTGAATTTAACAGTAAAAGACTGTAAAAATGCTACAGTAAAAACCTGTTAAATGGTTAACGGTAAATTCCCCTACTATATACGGTGAAAAACTGTATTGGACATTACATGTATTGGACATTAATTTTACGGTAGTATACCGTTTTTGGAAGTGAAAAAGACCGTATAATTGAAAGCCGACGGTGTTGTCATCTCACGTCGGCAGCGTCGGACCAAAAAGCTGCACTCGAACACACCGCACAGACTACAGCCGACGGCAAACTAACACGTGCGTTCTGCGCATGCGTGAGAGGAATTAACTGTCTATATCAGCAGCTATCAATACTATATATTCGTCATTCAAAAGGAGAAACCGAAACAAAGATATATGAGATAAATGCAGATATACGAAACGTAAACAAAGCAGCGCTTGCTTACCATTTTGAATATCAGTAACGTTGATAACTTTAATAATTTTAAGCGGCTCGTGTTGTTATGAAAACATTCGCGTATTAGAATGATTGGGAAAGTTCACATAACATTTAAACAGCCTTCTGTCTGTACCGCCTTCATTTGGGTGCTTGTTTTCATCACTTTCGCTTTAATTCTCGGGCACTGACTCGTTCGCGAAACTGAACATCCAATCAGAGCTCTCAATCGTGCCGACGGACCTGACGCAAACTGCCGCCGATGTGAGCCCGACGAGTGGAACACACCAAACAAACTAGCCCGACCGTCGGCTTGCTGTGTTCCGGCCTTTAGTTGATAAACCAGTCCTAATGAAGTTCTTCGGCAGTGAGCCACCTCTTAGCCATAATTTTTAAAATGTTTTTACAGTTTTTGCATTTTTGCTATTCTAGCATCATTTTTGGTCACAGTGAAGAGCGTCCACACTGCTAACATGTTTGCCTGTTGAAATGGATGCTGAAACAGACAAAACGCACCATTGAAGAAGCACAAAGGAAATGTCAATGTTTTAGCCCTCCAAAACTATTTCTGCTGAAACTGGTATTTGCTTTAGGAACCCTAGATTGAGGTTTTAACTGTTCCTCAGCGATACACTATGGTGAAGCTTTGTGAGCTGGTCCCATTGAATGAGAATGATAATTAAAATTCAGCAGAGTTGAGTTCTCAGGCCCTGTACAGGAAGTATCAGCATTACAATAGCCAAACTTAAACTTCATTCATGGTGTCTCGGTTGCTTGGTTTGGCACATGAATGAATGCCACATTTGAACTATTTACAGACAGGATGAGGGTGTTTATGCCTTGCAAACTCAGCAGTTCATTCACTTCATGCAAAGTTTTCTTCCTATAGAATGTAGACAGGTTATGACCGAATGTGGTGTTTCCAGGCAATAGTTATCCATGGAGTCCTACTACTTCTTTTGACCTTCTTTGACCCAGAAAATCAATTACTTTTTCTAAACCTGGTGTGGGAAATCCTTTCCTTCACACGCATATGTGGGGTCAGCAGGTTTATTGTGCCACCCTTTTAACAAGGTTTAGAAAAGGCTCCCTGGTTTACAGTGTTGTTAAATTTTAAGCATTTTGATTGTATTTTTTTTTTTTTGTATTCAGGTTGGTAGTCAGTACTTAAAAAATGCGTTCAATCCAGTTGAAGTCAGCATGAAATGGAAATTCACCCTGTTTTCTGAATGCATGTTATAGATCTTATTGTGTATGGTTCATCCATGCATAGGTTTCATTTTTATTTATTTATTTTTAATCAAAATGGTGACGTCAAGTCACCTTTATATTTATGTTGCTCTTTATACAGTAGGGATTCGGGAATAGGGATTATTTCAAAGCAGCTTCACATTATTAAACGGGGAGGTAACAGAATCAGTGATAGAATCTTCATCAAATATAAGACAAATTCTGCAATAAAGCAGCTTTGGAAAGACAATATCAAGTTCATCTTCAGCTCAACTTAACTTAAAGGGGTCATATGATGCAATTTCAAGTTTTCCTTCCTCTTTGGAGTGTTACAAGCTCTTGGTGCATAAAGAAGATCTGTAAAGTTGCAAAGACTAAAGTCTCAAATCCAAAGAGATATTCTTTATAAAAGTTAAAAATCAGCCAGCCCTACCTAAAACGGCTCGTTCTAACACGCCCCCACATGTCTACGTCACAATGTGGGAAGATTTGCATAACGCCTCCCAAATGTTCACGCAAAGAAAGAAGGCGTAACTTTTATTCTCGCTGTAGTATTGTTGTTGACGCTGCCATGTCGTGAAGACGCTGTGTGCTTCGTTGTGAAAGCAAAACTACTTTGTTTGGTCTTCCAAAAGAGGACAATATCTGCTTTGTCATGCCTGGAGCTGATCCGTGCTGGTCGCTGAGGAAATACTACAACTTTGCGCTGTGGATCGCCAGATCGGCTTTCACCATGGACGAAGCGGAGTTCAGCCCGAGGCCGTCACATGTCCTCCCGGACGCTCCTTCGTCGAAATCGCCGGCCGCGCCGTTCTCAAGCCCACCCGCCTCTGCTCACTCTAACCCCCCGGCCGTTCCTCACTTTATACCCCGGCCTCTGCTCACTGTAGGCCGCGGCCGCTCACTCTAGGCCACCGTGTGTGACGCTGTGTTTCGTTGTGAAAGCAAAACTACTTTGTTTGGCCTAACAACGCACTGGATTGCTGGCCAATCAGAGCACCCCTCGCTTTTTCAGACCGATGAGCTTTGTAAAAATCGACTTATTTCGGAAAGGCGGGGCATAGAGGAGAAACATTAATGTACAGTATGTGGAAAATAATGTGCTTTTTTTAACCTTAAACCGCATAAACACATTTCATTACACCAAATACACAAAATAAATGTTCTTTTTAGCAGCATCATATGACCCCTTTAAGACATGCAGGACTTCTCCAATCATTTGCAAGCTCACGTTCATCTACCTCCATTTTTGAGTGCAACGTTCACATCTCAAAATCCTGTCAACACCCGCTGAATTGAACCAAGTCCTCCTCTTACATTTTTTCTTGTTCAGTAATCCTTTATGCTTAGATGTACATCACAATATGGAAGAAAAGCTCTGTTGCTTCTTCATTGCAGCATATATGCTTGGATATGGAGTTTGAGAGTTTGTTTATGCTGTACCGCTTCTTAAATATATCTTGTAAATGGCTTTAGGAAAGTCACTAAAACTCCACCCAACAGTGACATTGTTTCTTAGTACTTGGGATCAGTTTATAGCAATTTCTGTTGTAAATGGATCTTGTGTGTAATGTGTGTGCAGCTGTCTTTTATGTGAGCCAGACGTAGAGCTTGTTTCTCTTAGGCAAGTGTTGAAAGCTACACCTGGAGTGATCTTTCCTCCCCAAAGCACAACTGGTGACTGCAGCGTGAGATTTCAGAAAAGCGTTGAAATATTCCTTAATAGTTTTTTGATTGCCTTAGACTTCCATGGTTGCAACTCAACTTAAAATGCTAGTTGGCAGCAATAGTGAACACAACATCCATGGGTCAAGTAACGAATAAATAAAACTGTTAAAAAATGTTGACGACAATAAAATACTTTCTTCCATTGCTTAATATGCAGAGAGAACAAAAAGCCATTCATAGGTTGATTACACACTTCACCTTTAATGTAATTATTTGCATCTTATGAGACTGAGAAATTATCTGTCTGCAGTTTGTTTTGGCTGTTTATCCATTTTTGGCCTGTTGCAGAGCATATTTCCAAATAGTATATTGGCTGTTTTAATGTAGTCCAAGTTTTTGATTTGTTTAGGAAGATTTGGGCTTGCAGAAGAAAGAACTTGGCCCGATTTAGAATTGATGTAAACCGTTTTGTGCTCTCTTTGCTTTCCATTAGCATTATTTGTTTGGTCACTACACACTTGCAGGGAATCAAGATAAGGCTGTATCTACACCATCTGTCTCCAGCATAGGAGACCTGTTGGTGCCTAGCTAGACGCTCATTTGAATGCTAATTGATTGAATCTCCTGTCTCAGACGAGTGGACTTCTCCCCAAAATGTGAGCCTGTACAACAGCCTGTCTATTATTCATTCTTGGTAGATAATGTATATTTATGATATATTCACAATAATTCTGCTGGCTGTATATAAAGTATAGCAACATTCTGGATAGTGTAATAATTTTAATGTGATTTTATTTGGCCTTTAAGAAAAATGTCTATATAGAAGTGTGGAATTTTTATGGGATGAAATAATAACGTGTTGTTTAATATGGCTGTTTATTACTATGTTTGTGCATAGAAATGAAAATGATATATCATTCTTAATTTAGTGAAAAATAAAGTGTCAAGGAAGTATTTTACTTTACAGGAAATACATAAATATCAACATATTTGAATGTCACGTAACTGAAAAATATTGAGCTGTTTGGAGTTGGTAAGATATTTAAATATTTTTGAAAGTCTCTTCAGCTCACCAAGGCTGCATTTGTTTGATGAAAAATACAGTAATATTCCAGTTTAAGATAACCGTTTTCAACTTTAACATATATTTTAAAATGTAATTTATTCCAGCGACGGCAAAGCTGAATTTTAAGCAGCCATTACATAGCAGCCAGGTTTTCAGTATCACATGATTCTTCAGAAATCATTCTAATATGCTATTTTGGTGCTTTCTTATTAATAAAAAAAAAAAAAAGGAATTCTGAAACTGATAAATTTTTTTCAGGATCTTTTGATTAATAGAAAGTTCAAAAGAACAGCATTTATTTGGGAAAAAAAACCCACACACATTTATTTTTGAAACAATGTAACGGTCTTTGTCACTTCTGATTAATTGAATGCCTTCTCACCAAATAAAAATATAAATTCCTTTAAAAAAAAATCTTACTGACCCAAACCTTTTAACTGTAGTTTATATCGGCCTTAAATGTAAAGAAAGCAACAACAGAATGTTTAATTGACTTGCATTTGGACCGATTTAGAATTGATGTAAACCGTTTTGTGCTCTCTTTGCTTTCCATTAGCATTATTTGTTTGGTCACTACACACTTGCAGGGAATCAAGATAAGGCTGTATCTACACCATCTGTCTCCAGCATAGGAGACCTGTTGGTGCCTAGCTAGACGCTCATTTGAATGCTAATTGATTGAATCTCCTGTCTCAGACGAGTGGACTTCTCCCCAAAATGTGAGCCTGTACAACAGCCTGTCTATTATTCATTCTTGGTAGATAATGTATATTTATTATATATTCACAATAATTCTGCTGGCTGTATATAAAGTATAGCAACATTCTGGATAGTGTAATAATTTTAATGTGATTTTATTTGGCCTTTAAGAAAAATGTCTATATAGAAGTGTGGAATTTTTCATGGGATGAAATAATAACGTGTTGTTTAATATGGCTGTTTATTACTATGTTTGTGCATAGAAATGAAAATGATATATCATTCTTAATTTAGTGAAAAATAAAGTGTCAAGGAAGTATTTTACTTTACAGGAAATACATAAATATCAACATATTTGAATGTCACGTAACTGAAAAATATTGAGCTGTTTGGAGTTGGTAAGATATTTAAATATTTTTGAAAGTCTCTTCAGCTCACCAAGGCTGCATTTGTTTGATGAAAAATACAGTAATATTCCAGTTTAAGATAACCGTTTTCAACTTTAACATATATTTTAAAATGTAATTTATTCCAGCGACGGCAAAGCTGAATTTTAAGCAGCCATTACATAGCAGCCAGGTTTTCAGTATCACATGATTCTTCAGAAATCATTCTAATATGCTATTTTGGTGCTTTCTTATTAATAAAAAAAAAAAAAGGAATTCTGAAACTGATAAATTTTTTTCAGGATCTTTTGATTAATAGAAAGTTCAAAAGAACAGCATTTATTTGGGAAAAAAAACCCACACACATTTATTTTTGAAACAATGTAACGGTCTTTGTCACTTCTGATTAATTGAATGCCTTCTCACCAAATAAAAATATAAATTTCTTTAAAAAAAAAATCTTACTGACCCAAACCTTTTAACTGTAGTTTATATCGGCCTTAAATGTAAAGAAAGCAACAACAGAATGTTTAATTGACTTGCATTGTTCTTGCTTGTATTAAATGAATCCTGTGATTTATTAAATGTCAAATTACATTCAGAAAGCAACTCGTTCAGTGTGTTGGCTCAAGCGAAATCATATCAGTGCTCAGTAAAATCTTGTAGAAGCTGTTAAACTTGTACTCAGGGAGCTGTGTGTCAGTAATTCTCCTGGGCTCATACTGTAATCATGAGGGAGGGGAATGGCTCCCAGCTGGCAGATCGCTGCGCTCATGAATATCAGTATCGCGCTCAAATGTATCTCGACAGATCAGAGTCACAAGGCAGCGTCTGCATGTTTATCCATACAAACTTCAGAATGTTCTCAGGCATTTTTCTTCCTCCCTTTGTCAAGGAATAGATTTGGAAAGCTGAGATTTAAGTCGCCCAGATTGAAAAACACAAAAGAAAAAACAAAAACACAACTGTAATTGCAGACAGATGAGAATATAATCTGAGAGAACCATTACATATTGTATGTAATCTCTCCAGCTTCAGTTTAATTGAACATGAATGATAAACTATTTCTATAGTATTGTCTACGTGTTATTCTGTTGCATAAAGGTCAAGCTTTAAATGTGTTCGTTTTGGCTGTGTATCCATTTTTTGGCCTATTACAGAACATATCTCCAAATATTAGACTGGCTGTTTTAATGTAAACCAAGATTTTGATTTGGTTAGGATGCATAAAGTCTCATTGCTGTTTATTAAAACACATAAGTGAAACGGGACTAAATAAATACATTTAATTAACTAATAAAAATAAAGTGTGAGACTTGATTTCATTCATTAAGAGCTTATTAGATTGTGAAAAGTGAGTGATCAATACCAGAAATTGTAGTGGAGGATACATCTGGCTCCTATTGGTTGAAACCTAAGCGGCCTCGATGACATCAGCCATCGACATATTGCATTAACTAACAACGAGCAATATATTGTTACCAGGGTTATTATAAAAAAAGTTACTAAAAATAATACACACACACAAACGGAAGAGGATTAGGGCCAAGCAATAATAAAAAAGATAAAATAAAACATCTCGAGATTAAAGTCGTTAAATTTCAAGAAAAATCTCATTAAAGTTTGAGGGGAAAAAGTCGAAATAAAATGTTGAGAATAAACTCGTTAAATTACGAGAAAGAAAGTCGTTACATTTTGAGAGAAAAGTTGAATTAAAATAGGGAATAATAAACACTCGTGTCGGGTTAATTTCATCTCGTTGGAGAGTGTCAAACAGCGTCCTTCACGAATTCGTATCAAGGGCATGTGCTGCTTTAATTAGGTTATTAGTGAGAAAATAACACACACACAAACGAAAGAGGATTAGGGCCAAGCAATAATAAAAAAGATAAAATAAAACATCTCGAGATTAAAGTCGTTAAATTTCAAGAAAAAACTCATTAAAGTTTGAGGGGAAAAAGTCGAAATAAAATGTTGAGAATAAACTCGTTAAATTACGAGAAAGAAAGTCGTTACATTTTGAGAGAAAAGTTGAATTAAAATAGGGAATAATAAACACTCGTGTCGGGTTAATTTCATCTCGTTGGAGAGTGTCAAACAGCGTCCTTCACGGATTCGTATCAAGGGCATGTGCTGCTTTAATTAGGTTATTAGTGAGAAATAATGAGGTTATAAGAGAGAAACAATGCGGCAAGACTTGCATCCTAATGAGAGAGAGAGAGACCTGCAAAGCTAGACGTTTCTTCTTATATTAACTAACGTACTCTACTATTAGCTCACTGAATAATAAAAAAAAACAAAAAACATAGACCTGGCTAGAACATGATACAAAATTGTGAAAGGGCGTTCCTGTAGCGATACCAGTACAACCAATCAGATTTGAGAACCAGAACGAACTGTTGTATGTATATATATATATATGTTAGCTAGTTGCCAAAGCAACATTTCTCATTTAAATTGTGTTTAACTGGATGCACTAAAATAACTAAAACTGAAATAAAAATTTAAAATAATTTAGAAATATAAGAAAATAACAAAAAATACAAAAAATGTCATATTAAAATGAAAATACAAAAAAACTAAATCAAAATATTAATAAAGACTATAATAGTATCTGAATAATACTACACTCTAAAAAAATGCTGGGTTAAAAAACAACCCAATTTGGGTTATTTGGCAACCCAGCGCTGAGTAAATATTGGACAGAACACATGCTGGGTTATTTTGAAAAATACATTATTAAATGCTAAGATTAACAGTAGCTAAGATTAATGAATGCTGTAGAAGTTTTGTTCATTAATAGTTAAAATTAATTAATGCAGTTAACTAATGTTAACCAATGACAGCTTAATTGGTTAGCTAGTGCTACAAAAGTTAGTAAAATTAGGTAACATTAGTTTAGGGACCAATTCTCACTATTAACTAGTTGCTTATTAGCATACATATTACTAGAATATAGGCTGTTTATTAGTACATATAAAACATACGAATGCCTTATTCTGCATGCCCATACTATAGACCCCCTAAACTTAACAATTACCTTACTAATTAGTATTTACTTACTAATTACTAATTAAAACCTATTAATAAGCGGTAAATTAGGAGTTTGAGGCAAAATTCGTAGTTAATAGTGAGAATTGGACCCCAGACTAATGTGTGACCTGAAATTAGAGACTTTTGTTTCATTTTGCAGTAATTTCATGTTTCAAAATAGAACCAAGTTAAATACAGTGCATTATTTATCCATTGCGAGTGTTTTCTTTCTTGCATGTCACTTGTAAGCTGGCAAAGACTGTGTTTAGCACTGTAACCGTTTATAGCAAAACAGATTTTCTGCTGTTTTCCTGAGCCAGCCACTAAAGCGCCGCTCCACTAATAGTCATGTCAGCCAATTGGCTGTCATCTGTGTGGAAAATTGAAGCAAGGCGACATCCGATTAGTTTCAGACCTGTACTGTTGGACTGAATCAGAAGTGATCAAATAGGATACATGGGTTTAATCAATTGATGTACTTTCTGCCATACGTTGTTTTTTTTCATTTAGCAGAAATTTTCATCCAATCCTAATTTACAGAACACTTACTACAAGTACAGTCCAGTTTTCGTTAGGCTACAGTAGTGATGTAGTCCATAAAACCTTTAGGTTACCAGTACAGACCTGTAACTACCCCAGTTGGCTGCTATGGTTATTTTCCATGTCTTCTTTCTGATGATTAAGAGCTTAGCTAGACTTTTGTAATTTCAGCTGCCTGGTCTTGTATTTGCCTGGTCACTTTGGTAATAAAGCTTTTGCAATGAATGATCATGTAGAATTTACGTAATGTTATACAATGAGCAAAATATTTTTCTTCTGAGTTACTTTATCCATTGAGTCCAGAGGATGAAGAATATGAATTTGAGGATGAACTTGCAAGAAAATAACACGTTCAGTTTTTACTTACAAGTTTCAATTTGTATTTGTCTGGGGCCACATGATTTTTCATATCAATCTTTTTTTTTTCTCCACAGGATTTTGAGTAACAATAAAATCCAGGAACTTCTGAATGGCTCTTTCATTGGTTTGTCATCACTGGAACGACTGTAAGTTTAATCTGTGCTACTTTTCTCTGTTTATTTTTTATATTCTCTATTTTAGAACATTTAATATTAATTTAATTTAATAAAACTTATACACCGTTAATAAATTGTGATTAGGAACATTTCTGAGTGGTTACATCCATTTTGTCTCCTTAAGGTCCTCTTTGTCCCTTGTGAAAAAGAAGTACACTTTATCATACTTTTAAAAAGAGTATTTATTTTTTTTTTAAATAAATTTTTTTACGCCCTTATTTTGGACGTGATAAACTTTTATGCCTGCCTTTCATGCTTTTTTATATTATACTTTTTCAACTTTAGTGTGTAATGTTGCAGTTTGAGCATAAAAAGGTCTGCAAGGTAACAAAGCTCAATGTCCACTCTAAAAGGAGATATTTGCTTTAACAGAACTACAGCAAACGGCTCATTCGGACTACTGCACATTTTTTCCAGATATTTTCCGTGCTGTAAAATCCATGCTTGCAAAGCCTCTGCACGATCCTCTTGTTCATAAACGTTCTCAGGGGCTGAATTGGGCTCGAATTGGTATGGCAAAATTGACGCCATCATTAATATTTACAGCTGAGCAGATTAAACTCGCGGTTATGGTAAGGGCGGTGTGATTTCTGGAACACGCTAAGCTAGCTTACCAATCAGAGCATGCTTCGTATTTCAGAGGGAGGGGCTTCATCGAAACAGGAGCTAAACGGGGTGTTTGAGACGGACTGGGAAGAGATGTGCTGCAGTAATGTAAACTATGTGAAAAATAATGCATTTTTAGAACAATCAAGCATGAAAACCTATTCTAGTTCACCCAAAAACCAAATCAAGACTTCATAAATGGGCATAATAGGACCCCTTCAAAGAATATGCTTAAGTCTGAAATGAATGTAATGATTTCAAACACTTATGTGCACATTAATTGCGATTAAATTAAAATGTTTTGTAGTTTAGATTTATATGAAATGCAAGAGTGCATTTTTGACACTCTTGAATAGGACTTAAGTACATCTTTATATGTAATTTTATAATCATGTTAATTACATTTGTTAAACTAAAATACATTTGAGTGTCATTTCTATTAACAATATTTGTGATTAGGTTGCAATTTACTACATTTTATATATATTAACTAGAGGTAAACCGATGTATCGGTTTTGCCGATTAATCGGCACCGATAGTTGATTGCTGGAACTATCGGTTATCGACAAAAATCCATGCCGATAGTTTTCCGGGTTGCGTCCATTGCTGGAGCGGCTGAGAAGGGTCTGCTGTCATTACACAGCGTGAGAGCGGCCTCTAGTGGTTGAAATCACTGACAGCACGTGCTATTTGTTTAGACACGTGATACTGCACACTGAACAGAGCGGGAAACTTCAGACGCGGCTTTAAATGCAGCAGACAGAAAATCATGCCGCGCCACAGAGCACCATTCACATAGTTTTCCTTTAAATTACATTATATTGGTCCCGAATCATTAATGTACATAACGAATCGTGTATTGTGCATTTTCAGCAAAACGTTTGTCTTTCTGTGGCTCTAATAAAGTCTGTGTGCTTCATTTATAGAGCTATAATATAGGTCGCGCTTTCTCTTTCCGTTTGCTCCGTTTTTTAAACACCGAACTTCAAACTCATCCATGCCAAATTGTTCATTCTTGAAGTAAACTTGTGTCCGTTTGGTGATTAAATAAACTGTTTTAGACAGTTGCTCGAGTTGAACGCGACGCGTCAGGAGTGTGTGTGATACCGGTGAGTTCTCCTAGACTCAGCGCTGCACTTTTATTTTGATTAGATAATCATCAAGTGTTCAAGAATAGAAGCAGTTAAAGTGTGAGAGTATACATACAATATCCATATGTATATACTTTTAATGCTATAGCCTTTGTGTATATATTTAAAGATGTGCATCTTTAAGCATGACAGTTGAAATGAAATGGTAACAATTTCAACATTTACTATTATTATTATT
>NW_015505479.1:196830-199806 GCF_001515645.1 Sinocyclocheilus grahami | reverse complement strand
ACATTATATTGGTCCCGAATCGTTGTTAATGTTCATAATGAATTGTGTATTGTGCATTTAAAGCAAAACGTTTTTCTTTCTGTGGCTCTAATAAAGTCTGTGTGCTTCATTTATAGAGCTATAATATAGGTCGCGCTTTCTCTTTCCGTTTGCTCCGTTTTTTAAACACCGAACTTCAAACTCATCCATGCCAAATTGTTCATTCTTGAAGTAAACTTGTGTCCGTTTGGTGATTAAATAAACTGTTTTAGACAGTTGCTCGAGTTGAACGCGACGCGTCAGGAGTGTGTGTGATACCGGTGAGTTCTCCTAGACTCAGCGCTGCACTTTTATTTTGATTAGATAATCATCAAGTGTTCAAGAATAGAAGCAGTTAAAGTGTGAGAGTATACATACAATATCCATATGTATATACTTTTAATGCTATAGCCTTTGTGTATATATTTAAAGATGTGCATCTTTAAGCATGACAGTTTAAATGAAATGGTAACACTTTAAAATAAGAGTCCATTTGTAGCATTAAGATTAATGAAAGCTGTGTAAGTATTGTTCCTTGTTAGAGTGTGTTAATTTCAACATTTACTATTATTATTATTTTTTTTTTTTTACTACTAGTGGTTCAGTACTGTATTTGTTAATAAAGCACTATTTTATTTTTTGTTAAGCATCAATTTTAAAACTATCGGTTAATTATCGGTATCGGCCAGTGTGGTCCAACCTAGCTATCGGTATCGGCAAAATCCACTATCGGTCGACCTCTAATATTAACCTTATTGAAAATTATAATCAAGTACTTTACATGTGCTTTAGGACGTTCAGTCAAAATAAGTATACTTTAACCCTTAAATGCATACATCGGGTCTTTAGCGACCCGGGACATCATTCTCTATCCTCTCCCCCCTTAATTTTTTTAAGTTAGACATCAACTTTCTTAGTATTCATATCTATTCATTATAAACAATATAACAAGAAAAAATAGTAAAATATAAAAGAATGCCTGTTTTCTGATTAATTTTTTGTAAAAAGTGTATAGGGTCGCTACAGACCCAAGGTATGTAAATGTGTACGTTTTTTTTTTCCTGCGCGACTATATTTACATATCTGATGACTCAATTTATGCAATGCATCTTTTTTCCTCAAGGTGGCACTGTTTGATACACAGTGATGACGTGACGTTTGACTCATAATTACCGCAGGCATAAAACAAACAAATATCATCAGCAAAAATTGAACTGGTTTGAATGGCTTTACTGCATAGCAATTACTATACGCAATTAAATATAAATGTCACCGCTATTTGATACTGGATGTGGTGAATAAGCTGCCAGGGATCAAAATATTGAATACGAAGTCATTGAAAACAATATGGTTGAGATCGGGAATATGAGGCAGATCCTGAATGTACTGTGGAAGTGCGCTCTGACGATGACAGCGATGGTAAAATCATCTGCCTGTTTTCTGATTAATTTTTTGTAAAAAGTGTATAGGGTCGCTACAGACCCAAGGTATGTAAATGTGTACGTTTTTTTTTTCCTGCGCGACTATATTTACATATCTGATGACTCAATTTATGCAATGCATCTTTTTTCCTCAAGGTGGCACTGTTTGATACACAGTGATGACGTGACTTTTGACTCATAATTACCGCAGGCATAAAACAAACAAATATCATCAGCAAAAATTGAACTGGTTTGAATGGCTTTACTGCATAGCAATTACTATACGCAATTAAATATAAATGTCACCGCTATTTGATACTGGATGTGGTGAATAAGCTGCCAGGGATCAAAATATTGAATACGAAGTCATTGAAAACAATATGGTTGAGATCGGGAATATGAGGCAGATGCTGAATGTACTGTGGAAGTGCGCTCTGACGATGACAGCGATGGTAAAATCATCTGCTCAAGTTGAACCCTTTTAAGTTTAAAAAGGAAACAAAATATGCTTCATTTTATTCTTCTGTAATTGTTCTTAAAATATCAAGATCATTTTTTGCTATTGCAGCAGTTAGAGGTCCGTCCATGCTGGATATATAGGTCCGAGTCGCTAAAGACCCGGATATGTAATAATGATTGGTGAAACATTCATTCATTTAAAGGTTAAATCATAAAAATCAATTATTAAAGATTTACTACATTTGTACTTTAAACTAGAACTAAATATGATTAAGTGCACCTCTTTTCCACAAGGTTTTGAGAATCAAATGATGATATGAAAAAGTAACACCCAGAGTACTTTGATTATTTGTCTTGATGTTATGATGGATTATTTAAATATGTTATGATTACAACTCAAAGCAATTCATTAATAGTAAAGTGATGGCTCCGTTGATTATAATGGAAACAGTCGTGTTTTGTTTTGTCACTATTGGCATTCTGAGTTGTTCTGAAATGTTTATTTGGTGTCAACATCCGGTCTTCCTAGTCAAAGACCAGCAGGCTTTTGGGGACGGTGCAAAGCCAATTATTCCTCCTTCTGAAGTGGACAAGGTGCTAATGTTGTCAAGCAGAAAGTGAGGTGCCGGTGAATGATCACAAGGCTGTTGGAGACCTCGGGGAGGTCATACTGAGGGGGCTGGTCAAGTGAAAGTTAATTATAGCTGTTGCCTCTTCAGGGAGCACAATTGTCTGGTCTTGGCATCGGTTTACCTCTCTGCTCTGTACTTCCGTTAGAGATTCAGAGTCACTCACTCTAGCAGCGCTGGTCAAATGCTAGAGCTAAATTTGGAGGCTGTACATTGAAATGCCGTATTTAGTGTTGCTGTTTAGGTGCACTTTGCCTTATACTGCTGCTTGACTATACATGACCCAGATTTACAATGAACAGCAGCCGATGACCAATAGACGTGTTCACAGAACCGGTTTCTTTCAAAGAAGTGCAGAATAAAGGCATTGACACAAAAAGCTCATTCTAGAAGTTTCTTTATTTAAAGAAAGCATTGATTTATTTGTGCTCGCTCCATTTAAGACTTAT
>NW_015505479.1:183303-196765 GCF_001515645.1 Sinocyclocheilus grahami | reverse complement strand
GTGTGGAAGTGCGCTCTGACGATGACAGCGATGGTAAAATCATCTGCTCAAGTTGAACCCTTTTAAGTTTAAAAAGGAAACAAAATATGCTTCATTTTATTCTTCTGTAATTGTTCTTAAAATATCAAGATCATTTTTTGCTATTGCAGCAGTTAGAGGTCCGTCCATGCTGGATATATAGGTCCGAGTCGCTAAAGACCCGGATATGTAATAATGATTGGTGAAACATTCATTCATTTAAAGGTTAAATCATAAAAATCAATTATTAAAGATTTACTACATTTGTACTTTAAACTAGAACTAAATATGATTAAGTGCACCTCTTTTCCACAAGGTTTTGAGAATCAAATGATGATATGAAAAAGTAACACCCAGAGTACTTTGATTATTTGTCTTGATGTTATGATGGATTATTTAAATATGTTATGATTACAACTCAAAGCAATTCATTAATAGTAAAGTGATGGCTCCGTTGATTATAATGGAAACAGTCGTGTTTTGTTTTGTCACTATTGGCATTCTGAGTTGTTCTGAAATGTTTATTTGGTGTCAACATCCGGTCTTCCTAGTCAAAGACCAGCAGGCTTTTGGGGACGGTGCAAAGCCAATTATTCCTCCTTCTGAAGTGGACAAGGTGCTAATGTTGTCAAGCAGAAAGTGAGGTGCCGGTGAATGATCACAAGGCTGTTGGAGACCTCGGGGAGGTCATACTGAGGGGGCTGGTCAAGTGAAAGTTAATTATAGCTGTTGCCTCTTCAGGGAGCACAATTGTCTGGTCTTGGCATCGGTTTACCTCTCTGCTCTGTACTTCCGTTAGAGATTCAGAGTCACTCACTCTAGCAGCGCTGGTCAAATGCTAGAGCTAAATTTGGAGGCTGTACATTGAAATGCCGTATTTAGTGTTGCTGTTTAGGTGCACTTTGCCTTATACTGCTGCTTGACTATACATGACCCAGATTTACAATGAACAGCAGCCGATGACCAATAGACGTGTTCACAGAACCGGTTTCTTTCAAAGAAGTGCAGAATAAAGGCATTGACACAAAAAGCTCATTCTAGAAGTTTCTTTATTTAAAGAAAGCATTGATTTATTTGTGCTCGCTCCATTTAAGACTTATTAATGGATCTGAAGCAGGAAACATGGAAGTGCTTTACTTCAGTAATCCGTGAGGAATTCTTCTAAGGGTGGGTTTTCCATGTGCTTACTCCAGGTCTTGTTAAGGTATTTCAGGGTTATTTGTAAACTGATCAATTTCATCATTCTAGAGGGAATGTGGCTTATTATAGTCAGTTTGAAAAAAGTCTCTTATGTTCACCAAGGCTGCATCTGCTTTAATATGATCACAGTTTAAAATACATGTTTTCTATCGGAATATATTTTAATGTGAATTATTCCTTTGATGTCGAATAATATGCTCAAGTCAAGTGCATACTGAACGGGCAATTCATTGTTCATTGTAGGAATTTATATGAAATGCAATTAGTATGAAAAAAGCTGAATTTTCAGCATCATTACTCCAGTCTTCAGTGTCACATGATCCTTCAGAAATCATTCTAATATGCTGATTTGCTGCTCAAGAAATAAATTATTTATATATGCAGGGTTCTCTGAATACAAAGTTCAGAGCACCATTTATTTGAAATAAAGGTAACACTTTAATTTAAGGTGTCTTTGTTACACGTACTTACATGTAAGAACAATAAATTATGCATAATTACATGCAAGTATGCCTAAAAGTAACCCTAACCATACAGTAAGTTTGCATGTAGTTAATTAATATTACTCAGTACTTAAATGTATAGCTACACTGTAACAAGGACACCTTAAAATAAAGTGTAACCAAAACGAAAACCTTTTCTAACATTATAAATGTTTTTATAGTCACTTTCGATCAATTTAATGCATCCTTGCTGAAAAAAAACTACTATTTCAACTTAATAATACATTCATATTTATATACTTTTAAAATAGATTTTACAAATAAAAATGCATTTTCTATATTATTAAATTTTAGATTTAACTTTCCAAAATGGAAATTAGTGCAATTTTACACAATTATATTATAGATTCATTCATAAATCTGTCTTTTCCTTTATCATTAACCCGTCATCATTTTCCCCCCTGGACAATTTCACAAGCATCACAGGCATCTAAGCACTTCACTTTTGTACACATGTCATGGTACCACCAAATGAAGAGGTCTTGCAGCTTGGCCCTGATCTCAGCTTCCTGGGCTGAGTGAGATCTGGGAATCATCTCAGGCAACAAAGAAACAGATGGACTTTCGGCTTGTGTTTTGCTTGAATGCAAAATTAATTGATGTTCGTTACGGTTGTGATTGTTCTGGAGCGCTGCGTTCCAGCAGCCTGTGGACCTTGTCGTCTTGAGAGATGCGTGAGGAATTGAGAGCTTCCAACTGGACCATTTCATCCAGTTGCAAAGCGTCATGTTGATTCAAGACTCAATCTGTGCATCGTTCTGTTTATAATGTGAGGGAATTCTTCGCTCTTTTAATGTCGGGAGAATGGAACAGTTCAGGGAATAAAGAGCTAAAGCCTTGTCTTTAGAACACGTTGGAAGTGTAAACATCTTTGATCTTCCCATGCTTTGAAAGCCTGAGGAATTCATCTTCCGCTCTCTTGACGGCACGGCGGGTTTCTGTGTCTCTGGGCTTTCATGGCACAGTTACCTTCCAGTGCTGCTCCCTCTGTGCCCTCTCTGGCTTTCTGTTTTCACGCTTCTCTCTCGCTCCGATCCCTTCTGCCCAGAGCACAGCGCTGCTTTTGTCATTCTAATGAATCGCGCTGAAGCCAGAGATGTCAGCAGTCTGATTCACACATTATTCTCTGGCTCTTTGTCTCTGTGACTGTGTGTGTGTGTGTGTGTGTGTGTGTGTGTGTTTAGCTGAATTTTCAGCATCATAAGAATTGGTGAAAGCCCCCACCACCACCACCTAATGCCCAATGCAGGCCTGCCTTATTATTGCAGTTAAAAGTATAGTTCACTTAAAAATGATACATTTTAAATATTGTTTTGAACCTGAATGACTGACTTCCGTGTAAGTTGTTCATATACTGAAACTGAATCGGGCTTTCAAGCTCCAAAATTACAAAAAAGCATCATGAAAATGTGGTCCATACAACTTTTGCACTATATTCTAAGTCTTTTAAAGTCCTATAAAAACTTCAGACCAAAATTTATGTTGTTGTTCACTAAAAATCTCAATATTCCTCTGTCTTCTTGGTGTAGCAGTGAACAAATCATTTTGAATCAGAACCTTTCAGTGAATTAATTTAGTTCACAAAACCAGTCTGAATGATTTGTTCACAAATTGGACTGATCCGGTACTTAAGTTTGACTGACTCGATGAATCCTTTCCAGTTCTTAAAGGGATAGTTAACCTGAAAATTGGGTGAAAAAATATTTTCTCAACTTAACGTTAAGACCATCCATAAGACTTTCGTTAATCTTCAAAACACAAATTAAGATTTTTTTAGTGAAACCTAAGAGGTTTTTGGTAGGGGTGCTACGATCAGAATTTTTGAGGCCGATCACAGAAATATCACCGATACTGATCTTATTTTTTATCATGTAGAATTATTTATAGTAATACTCCAATCAGGAATTTTGACATTTATTCAGGGTTTGAATTTCATTTTTGAAAATGGGGGGAATTTCCCTCTTATAGGTGACTCTTGTGAGAGGTTTTTTTATTTTAATTTTTTGAGGGGTGGAGGGAAGCATTTTAGACATTTTTCAAAAATATATATATTTATCATCTAAATGTTCGATCATGCATTGCATTTTTGTTTTTACACTCGTGCAACTATTGCACAATATCTTACACACAGCACAGTTGTTTAAGCAAGTAGCAAAACATTTAAAATACTTTTCTTACGTTATCACAAACATTCTAAATTAAATCTTACCACTAACAGAAACAGTCAGCTCTACTGCCTTTTTTGCATTTGAATTATTACAAGCAATCCTGCGGTTCATAAATAACTTTGCTTTCCTACCTCCACGAGTGCCATCTATTATTGCCTTGTTTATCTAAAAGTGCTCTTTTCCTTTAAACCTAGCCAAAAAGCCATACGTGTTGAAACACAGTAGACTTTAAATGCATTTATGCTGTAATTACTACATTTTCGTTTTCATAATTACAGCAAATCATGTGCTGTCACTTTAATTCAGCGCGTGCAGCAAACTTAGTGTGGAATCAATCGCTACACTGCTGCAGATGCACCGCTTCTGTAACGCACTGCCGGATCACCATTAAAATCCATTAAAGGGTTAGTTCACCCAAAAATGAAAATTAGGCTGTGTTTTACTCATCCTGTTAACAAACGTTGGTTTTCACGAGATTCACCGGCGCATGCGCAACGCTGAACTCATATGTCATCCACCCAGAGCTGCTTCTCGTGTACAACAGTGAGCTCAAGCTACATTAAAATGATTATTACGTTTTGAATATGGATATTTTTCTTACAAAAACGCATCAATTCGCTACCGGAGGCCTTTGTTCACCCCCCAGAGCCATGTGAGACTTTTTTTTATGATGAGATCGGCCTTTTTAAATACTAGACAACATCCCAAAGCGATTATCGGCCGATAGTGATCGGTAACCGATCAATCGGAGCGAGCATGGACTTTCTTTCTCAAAAGAAAATTCATGCAATCAAAACTTTGAAGATCCAAAAAGGTCATAAAGGCGTCATAAAACGAGTCCATGTGAATCAGACAGTTTAATACAATTTGTGAAGAGATATGATCGCTTTTTATGATGGACAAATTTAATGTAGGTTATACTTGACTTTTATATTTTGACTTTATTTGACTTTTCAACGCACATACATAGAGCACATCAAATATGGTTAACACAGAGACTCAAATGTTTGTGCATCAAATGCTAGAATAAACCTCATTGAACTTCCGTGTTTACCATATTTGATGTGCCATTTATTTGTCGGTCATTGTTTATATGTGAATAAAAGCCTAAATAAAGTCTGTTCATCAGAAGCAATTATATCTCTTCACGAAACTTGGATTAAACTGATTTGTATTGATTTTACAATGCATTTATGACCTTTTTGGATGCATTACATTTAAATGGAGGGACCGAAACCTCTCAGATTTCACTAAATATATCTTAATGAATATCTTAAAAGTAAATGTTGACAGAATTGTAACTTTTTGCTGTCAATGGGAAAAATGTAATAGATTAATATGCTATCATTCAGAACTAATATTTTTATAGAATATTACCATTACCAGTTTGTGCTCAGGAAGATTTCTTGGGGGAAAAAAAGTCTTATGCTCACCAAGGCTGCATTTATTTGCTCAAAAATAATGTAAAAACAGTAATATTGTAAAATAATTGTACAATTTAAAATAGCTGTCTTCTGTTGGAATATATTTTAAAATGTAATTTATTTCTGTGATCAAAGCTGAATTTTCAGCATCATTACTCCAGTCTTCAGTGTCACATGATCCTTCAGAAATCATTCTAATATGCTGATTGGCTGCTCAAGAAACATTTCTGATTATTATCAATTTTGAAAACTGTTTTGCTGCTTCATATTTTTATAAAACCGTGGCACGTTTTTAAATGTTGCTGTTCTTAGAGAACGCCTATAATCATTGATTTCACCTTAGGGGGCGTTTACACGACAACGTTTTCAACCAAAAACGGGAAACTTTTTATGCGTTTTGCCTGTTCGTTTACACGACGACGGCGGTTTGGGGACTGAAAACGCATATTTTTGAAAACGTGTTTCAAAGTGCAAGTTTTTGAAAACGCCACCGTTATCGTTTCCGTGTATAAATTCCCACCCAAAACGGGAATCTTTCAAAACGGTGACGTCATGCGCGTGTGTAGTACATGTTAGGTATGTAGACATGCGCAGTACGTGTCGATTTTAAAGGCAAGCACGAACAAACATACACAACAATGGCGGAGTACATGGTACTGTTGGTGCTGCTCAAGAGTTTGCTAACGCTTCTTCAGCAAAGTGTGCATTTACTTCACCAATATTACAACCAACAGCAGAGACGCATCTTATACAACATATAATCGTCACTTCCCTACAGGTACTGTTTACTAACAAGGTGACAGCGCCAACTACTGGCCTGGCATATGTAAAAGGGTTTTTGGCCGTTTTCGCGGATATGTGTAAATGCAAATCGTTTTGAAAACGTTGTCGTGTATACGTGAAACTTTTTAAAAATGCAAGGGAAAAACTTTACCGTTTTTGACTACATCGTTGTCGTGTAAACGTAGCCTTAGTCTCTGTTCTCTCTTGTCGTATTGTGTGCTTCTCCATTCCAACCTCAAACCACAAATGGGGAGACTTCAAAGAGGCTCACATGTTTAGTCCGCCTTTGACGCAGGAACTCTGTGATGATGTTTTCAACGGGGCTAGCCGACTAGCGCAGGTGTGGGCTTTGGGTATCAGTGACGGGAGCCTTTGAACTCATCCGCCCTTCCTCTTATATCGGTTTCTGGGATTGTTGAGTGCTTATCTTTCATTTGGTCAGTGGTGGTCAGTCAGTTTCTGCTATACTACACGGGCCTATTATATCACTGTGACACATTACAGTGGTCGTTCTAAGATTACAGTATGACATTTCCCATAATTGGTGTATAATAATGTGCAGTACATCAGGATATTATTGAATCACCTAAATTGATTCATTTTGCCGATTGAGTTACTGCGTTTGAAGAGCTTCCGATCCGCATGTTACGTTACACTGTTAAACGAAAGTGATTTATGAAGGGCTGCGTGTTCGCGTATGGCTGTTAGCTACAGCACATCACAGCATCAAAAGGTTTGAGTGTTATACCCACTGGCATGTTTTCTGAGTTTTGAATAACCTGTTATTATAGGGTTGGGTTGGCTCAGTTTGGCTCATGTTTGAAATTAAGCAAAGGCCATTTTGATAATGTTCAGTCTAAAACTTTTTTTTTTTCTTCACAGGGACATAAAGAACAACATAATCACACATATTGAACCAGGAGCTTTTTATGGACTTTTCACCCTCAAAAGACTGTAAGTATTATTCTGTCTCACTTGTGTGTAAAATGTGTTGTTGACACCAGAGTTAGTATAGTAAACTAAAGGTATGTTTACATGACAGTGATTGTACTAAAAACGGAAAAGATTTTCTTTTGTTGTTTTTGAAATGTTTCAAATCAGTCGTTACAAAAACAATCCCCATTCACACGGATCGGCGAAAATGACTAAAAGTGCCACATTACGTCTGCCAGGCCAGCAGCAGGGCGACGTCTCTTTGTAAAGAAACCCTACGCACATGCACATTCCTATAGACTGAACGTGTAATACGTATGTGCATGATGTCACTGTTTTCACAAATTCACGTTTTCAGAGTCCAGGTGATAACGGGATTGTTTTCAAAAACTTGCACTTTGAAACCCGTTCGCATTTTTTAGGCCCCCAAAAAATTGTTCCTTAAATGAACGGCCAAAACTCATAAAAAGTTTTCTTTTTTTAGTTGAAAACAGTGTTGTGGAAACAGCCTCTAAAACTGTAAAAAAAAAATTGCTACTTTGAATCAAAAACTTTAACTGAGATAAAATCTTAAACTTATTTTATTTCAGCTTGTTGGCAAGGCAACATTTATTTATTTAGTTTAAATTCATGTACTAAAATAACTCAAACGAAACTGAAATACTGAAGTTTTATAGACAAATTTAAAAAATAATAAAATTATCTAATAAATATCTATCTGTCTGTCTGTCTCTCTGTCATCACTGTTTGTGTTTGGTAGCTCTTCAATAATTTATTTTTTCCTTCATGTATGTTTTATGCATTTTGTCCATATACGTAATATAACTATGTAAATAAATAATAAATATCTATTTCATTGTATTAAATATTTTTTTTTCTTTTTCTTTTTAAAGATTCAATCCTGACACTGGTAATTTTGTTGCGTGTGCTAAACTTTGACTAAAATTAAAATATATATAAAAAAAGAACGCGATAGTACTGAAATAGCACTGGTTGACACCTCGGTTGCGAAAATGCTCTGATTGAAGTAAAAACAGCTTCACCGTTGGGTGTGTGCAGCCACAGAAATAAGACTTCATCTTTCTGCAGTTCTTCACTCCAGATGGACGATGTCCAGACAGTGCTCTGCACAGCATGACTGATGCTATCGACTTTAACATGCCAGTACTTCTGTGTGTGTGTGTGTGTGTGTGTGTGTGAGAACTATTGAGAGTTGGAGAAAGAAAGGAGAGTTTGTTCCGTGTTGTGTGCATATGTGGCGAGTGGTCAGTTATATACGTACTCCTGTGAGGGTTCGCGTGTATGGCGCGGCCGTGTAATATGACTCACTCCTTGCCAATATAAACTGCTCTTTAGCTGGCTAAATGGAGAAGTATGCAGCTCCCCTGTAAAAGAATTTCTGTCGTCCAGGACTTTTGAGAGAGTGCAGAAGATGAATTTTCACAGTTTTATATTCTAAGTTACATTGCCAAATGTCAAAGTAGTTTAAAAGAAATTGCTGATGCTAATTACCAAATGCATTCATTAGTCATTAGCTTGAGAAGATGAGTGTGTGAGAGATGATAATATCTTAATGTGTTATCTAAAAGACAGTTTTATGTGATCATGATGAGCATTATTCATACTTTATTAAACTGTAAAATTATTATATGCATAACTTCAACCCAATTAAATGTCAGGGTTTATTCTTTAAAAAGACATTTATATTATTTATAATATTTTGTTTAATATTATAAATAATATAAATATAAAATGTATTTATATATATGTTTATTTTATTATATTATTTATATTACTTTTATACGAGGTTACATACAAAACATAATTGTTAAAATTAGTCTTCTGTTGTCTGATATTTTTTCATGAATTTCTTTTTTCCTTGACAATGTAGGTAATAATGCATTTTGTCCATAGAAATGTGTTTTTGACTACTGTATAGTGACATTTTTTGTTGATTATTTTAAATATCAATTATCAGTTTTTTTGATTAGTTGTTACAGCCCAGTATTTAACAATAGTTGTATCAAATTTTTGGTAACACTTTACTTGAAGGGGTGTGCATAAGACTAACATGACACCTTCATAATCATGACATGACACATGTCATGAATATGAAGGAGGTTTTATGTCATTATATTTTTCATGAATTTCTTTTTTCCTTGACAATGTAGGTAATAATGCATTTTGTCCATAGAAATGGGTTTTTGACTACTGTATAGTGACATTTTTTGTTGATTATTTTAAATATCAATTATCAGTTTTTTTGATTAGTTGTTACAGCCCAGTATTTAACAATAGTTGTATCAAATTTTTGGTAACACTTTACTTGAAGGGGTGTGCATAAGACTAACATGACACCTTCATAATCATGACATGACACATGTCATGAATATGAAGGAGGTTTTATGTCATTTTTAATGCAAATATGACATTATTTGACCTTACCCTAACCTAACCATAGCCCATAACAAATACATCTCAAACAATGTCATCTTTGCATTAAAAATTACATAACTGAGCGAATGACACTTAATGACAGTTGTCATAAACATGCATAAAAACCCTTCATATTCATGACATGTGTCATGTCTTGATTATGTAGGTGTCATGTCATGATTATGAAGGTGTCATGTCAGTCTTATGCACACCCCTTCAAGTAAAGTGTAACCAAATTTTTCAACTTGTAACCTGATCATACAGCACTTCTCAAAAGTTTGGAAACATTATAATGTCTAGGTGTTTTTAATGAAGTCTCTTATGCTCACTGTGACTGCATTTAAGTGCTCATAAATACAGTAGGGACACTAATATTTTCAAGATTCAACAGATTTTATTTGAATATATTTTTAAAATGAAATTTATTCATGTGATGAAATGCTAAATTTTCAGTATCATTACTCCAGTCTTCATTGTCACATGATCCTTCAGAAATCATCATTACTACTACACTCTAAAAAATGCTGGGTTAAAAAGGGACAAACCCAGCTATTGCGTTGTTTTGACCCAGCGGTTGGGTTCAAAGCATCCCAACCGCTGGGTCAAAACAACCCAATTGCTGGGTCAAAACAACTCAATAGCTGGGTTTGTCCCTTTTTAACCCAGCACTGGGTTATATACATTTAACCCAGCTTTTTTTAGAGTGTAGTAATGATGCTGAAAATTCAGCTTTGCATCAATGGAATTGCATTTTAAAATGTATTACAATAGAAAACAGTTCTTTTTAAATTATATATATATATATATATGTATTTTTTTGCAATATTACTGCATTTTTGTTCAAATAAATGGGGCCTTGGTGAGCAGAAGAGACTTTATTAATAGCATTTAAAAATCTTAATGTCATAATGTTTTAAGTACTGTATGCGTTTGATAAACATATGTGGTATATTTATGTGGTGCCAAGTTCTATGTGCATCACCCACAGGGATTGCATTAGTAAGGGTTAGATAGAAGTAAGCAATAAGGGAATAGAAGGAAAACCATCACCATTCATCTTTTACACATAAAACATATAATATTTTAGACAATGAAGAATAACCATTCATGCAAGGGCTTCATCAAAAACCAGCCTTGCATTCCTGCTGCTGTTAAGCCCTCTGGTATGATAGTCACTTCCATTTCCATTGTGAGTCACATGAGTCAAATACAGGAGCGCCCAAAGGCTTTGTATTACGCTAAAACCACATTATGGGACTTGCCATTCAATTCAAATTTCAGACCATTTATGCTGTTTGCTTCGTAAAGATTTGACTGATGAATTCATACTAAGATGTATACATAGAAGGTTTTCTACGCGCTTCTCTATGCTTTTGAATGTTGGAGTGAAGCTTGCTGTAAATCAAAGTGCTCTATTTTTTATGCCTCGTGCTTGTATGTCTGAAACATGTGGCTTGACATGAAAGCGAGCGATTAAATGGGGTTTAGAGACCTTTGCCAAAAACATGCTGTGCGCTGTATGGAACGACTGCTGGATTGACAGGAATAATTATGTTTTGTCTAGGATGCAATGGTTGCTTGGCTGTCAGTTTTAATCAAATATAGGCAGGATGAGATCATTTCCTATTTGGGGTTTGGTGAATGTATCATGTTTTTTTTTATAAGGGATGTTTTGCTTAATAAACACAGTTATGCATGGCTGTATGAATGCTGTTGCACTCAAGTGTTGTTGTAAACTAAAACTATTAAAATGTATTGTTTATTGTCGTAATTAACTGAAATAAATCTGAAATAAAATATAATTTAAAGAACTGAAACTTAAAAACCAAAATTGAAATGTTGCATTAAAATAAGTCTGAAGTAGACTACTAAAATTACTAAAAGTACAGCTGAAATAAATATAAATTAAACCTAGAAATAAAAAAACAGCCAGTGAAAATGGCAAAAGCATGTAACAAAATTACAAAAAAACTTAAATTAAATTACGAACTAAAAGAAATATTACTGAAAATATAAAAATAAAAGCTAATTCAAATAAATACTGTATGTAAATAATACTAAAGTAATGCAGTTCAAGACCAGAATGCTGTCAGTTATGGTGCTCAGCGGTTAAAATAATAATTGTTATAATAATGTTGGATTATTATAATTAATTTGATAGATGTGTCATTTAGTTTCTTCCTTTAAGGCTGTATTTTATAAAGTCTCGTTTCCACCACTGAATAAAAAAATGTAAAAAGTAATTGAACTCACAATTCTGAGTTTTTTCCTCGCAATTGTGAATTTCACGGTTCAATTTTATTGTATTGTTTTCAGAAATGCAACATATAAATCGCAATTACAAGAAACAAATCTGAATTGTAAGTTTATATCATGCAATTCTGAGAAAAGAAGAAGAATTGTGAGAGAGAAAGTCGCAATTACCTTTTTTTTTATTTTTCATACAGTGGCAGAAATGGACTTCCTTAGTAGTTCGATAGAAAGAGTATTAAAATACTTGAAGATGTTGCAGATTGCATGTGATTTGTATGTATTAGCTATTTCCGTAAATGCTTTATATTTGGACAAATCCAGGTAAGAAATGTTGAATAACAGTGCCTTTCTCTTATCTTTTGTACCTTGCAGAGACTTGTCCAAAAACCTGATCGGCTGCCTCCATGTGGACGTCTTTAAAGGCCTCTCAAACCTTGTCAAACTGTAAGTCGTGTTTTTATCTCTACTCTATGAACTTGAAATGGGGAATTTGTCGAAATACCGCTTTTTCATCATAAAGAAATAAATTCATGTAAATATGGATTATTTATAGTGTCGTAAGCCACATTCATAACAACAAAGTCGCATGCTTTTAGTGTAAAATTAATCTGGCAATGCACATTTCACCCATTTTAATGTAAAATACCATCCATCTTATAATGCATCGCAAATTATACTCATTTATCAGTCCGTCGATCCGTCTGTCTGTCTATCTGCAGATATTCATATTAGATTGAGATGATGAGAACACAAAAGACATTGGTGGTGTTTGGCTGAGATTCATTAGCCTGATTACCCTTCACAGAAAGCTAAAGCTGGTAACAGGTGTTGTTAGATGAGCGTGTTAACGCTGCCGTCCCGTGAGGAACTGAGCGTCGTCTTCACCTGCTGAAGGTGAAGATTACAACTGATCCAGTCATTTCAATTAAGACAGCAGCTGAAACTCAACAGATTGCGCCCCAAAACAGATGTGATGTCAAGGGTATACAGGACAAATTGAAAACATAAACTGTTGGTAATGAGGCTTTTTAGTTTAATATGTTAATGGATCCCACTTGAATAAATGGGACCAGAATTACAGTCCTTAATTTGTTGTTGTTTTTTGTCATTTTAGACCACAAATGACACGTTTGCCCCAGTGGTTATGAAAGTTGTGCACAAAATATAAAAATAATTTTGAGCAGTTTTCACAGATGTTCAGAGCAGTGATGTTTCATAATAGTAGGGATGTAACGATTCGATTCACGATTTTTTTTAACAAAATGAGATTTAAGACAAATTCTAAATTAAATGTGTCCTTTTATTATTGCTTGGACAAAATGCTGCACATTTCTTTGTGAAATTGAAATATAACACTATAATAATATACTAATATAGCACTTGCGTATTATTGCTCTTTCTTTGGTTTTGATCGTTTCTATTGTCCTCATTTGGAAGTCCTCATTTGGAAGTCGCTAAATATAATGTAAATAACAAAACTAAATTGAAATGTTAAAACAAGCCCCAAATCAAATAAATAAGTAACACAAATAAATTAAATCTCTTCACATAAACAAACTCAGGCTTTGTCTGTGCTCTTTCCTTTTAAAATGAGAGGCAACCACTGCATTTTAATCACGATCCAAACAAAGATGCTGCATACATGCTACACGAGCAGTTTTTAATCTAAATTAAATTGTATCATTTCGAAATTTGAAGCAAAAACAGAATGGTTTGACTTCAGTTTTGTGAAACTATGCATAAA
>NW_015505479.1:164861-183023 GCF_001515645.1 Sinocyclocheilus grahami | reverse complement strand
TATTGCTTGGACAAAATGCTGCACATTTCTTTGTGAAATTGAAATATAACACTATAATAATATACTAATATAGCACTTGCGTATTATTGCTCTTTCTTTGGTTTTGATCGTTTCTATTGTCCTCATTTGGAAGTCCTCATTTGGAAGTCGCTAAATATAATGTAAATAACAAAACTAAATTGAAATGTTAAAACAAATCCCTACATAATAGTTGTAATAATAATCCATTTAATTAATTTTAAGTTGTAAATAAAACAAAGCAGGATTATTTTAGTATCTTTGAGATACTATTATAGTTTTTATTAATATATGTATTTTTATATTTTCTGTTTTAATTTTAATTAACGTTTTAGTAGTATTTGTTTTTGCTTGTTTGTATTTTTATAGTTTTCGTTTTGATTTCGGTGTAAGTTTTTTTTGTATTTAGTATGTTTATTGTTATTTATTTATTTATTATTTTTAGTATTTTATTTTAGTGCATCAAAATAGACCAAATAAAAATGAGAAATGTTGCAACTAGCGGAAATTAAATTAAAATAAATATATAAAGTTGATTTTTATTTCAAGTAACATGTTTTATGGTTTTAGTTGTAGTTAACATGAATAACCCTGAAACAAAGATTATTTTGGAGTACATTTTACAAAACAATACTATTTAATTTTTTTGTAATTCAAACTTTCAAGTTTAATTCCATGTGTTGCTTGCTAT
Source organism: Sinocyclocheilus grahami (assembly GCF_001515645.1). Classification (NCBI taxonomy): domain Eukaryota; kingdom Metazoa; phylum Chordata; class Actinopteri; order Cypriniformes; family Cyprinidae; genus Sinocyclocheilus; species Sinocyclocheilus grahami. Next base: position 182,314 of record NW_015505479.1, on the reverse strand, counting down.
TTCTTTGTAACTGTTGGTGAAGTTTACTGTTTTGTTTTTTTTTCCCAGTGCAAAAAATTATACATCAGTTTCCATTTAGCATAGTACATTTTGCTCATTAATTCCCCCTTTTTTTATTGTAGTAATCTTTCGGAGAACAAGTTTTCTTCACTCTCGCAAGGAATTTTCGACAGCCTTGGCTCTCTGAAAATACTGTAAGTGTTTTGTTTTACTTTGCATCATTTGCACATAAAATTACAGTGGAAGCACAAATGGCCACCTAAAATAAAATGCAGATTGCTGTTTATTAAACTTTATTAATGTCTGTGTTTACACACTTCATATTCATTAACTTCATTAACACTCGAGATAAGGTTTTGAAACACTTGACATGTTTATGCTTGATAGGGGCCATCCAGAATTTACCCTCAGACCTGAATTTAATGCATCTGTTGACCCACACTCTGTCGAAAGGAATGTTCTTGTGATCTTATCATTGGCTCTGATGGAGTTTTTATGATTTTTGAACATGCTGTGTATATTTTTAGGGAGTTTGATAGCCCTTATCTTCTGTGCGACTGTAACCTGCGCTGGCTGGTGGTCTGGATCAAAGAGAAGGGGATCGGGGTGAAGGAGACTCGCTGCTCGTTCCCTCGCTCCCTACAGGGTCAGCTGATAACCTCGCTCAGGCCCGAAACACTCACCTGTGGTAAGAATACACACTCACTATCCACTGACTTCTGTTGTTTTATTCTGAAACTAAAGATATTTTCTAACCTTCACACAAATTATATTTTATTTTTATTTGTTTTCTCTTATTTTTCTGCTTTTGTTTTTTTGTCTTAAAATAGTTTTTTTGTATTTTATTTTCTTGTAAAGTCTAGAAGTTATTTAAATGTAAATTTAATGATAGCAATAATGTGTTTATATTTATTTAAACATATGAAATATATTTCTCATTATAATCAGTAAATATTCGTATTATTATTCCAATAATCAGTGTTTATTTATTGTTTGATTTTATTATTGTATTTATTTTAAATATTTTTAATTAGCTTTTTAAATTTTTGTATTTCTGATTATTTTAGGATTCATTTTATTTTGTGTATATATATATATATATATATATAAAATGTATTTTAGTATTTCTCATGTATTGTACATATATTTCTAAATATATGTATTAAGATTTGGTTCTAAAAATCAGTGTTATTTTAGTATTATTTATATTCAATTATGCTATTTCCTAATGTATTTTCAGTTTTCCTTTTAATGTTAGTTTAGGGTTTAGTAATTTTGTTGTGTGCTTATTTTATTTGTTTTTTAAAAATTTCTATTCAGCTTTATTAAAATGTTCTTTTCGTAAGATTTGCTTTATTTTCTTTTATAGATGTATTTTTATTTCATTTAGTTGCTAACGTAACATTTCTATTTATCTTTATTTCAAATCATGAAACCGTTTATAATAGTTTTAGTTTTGGTTAACATTAACAACACTGCATACATGCGCAAGTAGGTCAGGTTTTGCCTAAATTGTTAGCAAACAGAAACTAGATTAAAGGAGATAAGTGCCTTATTTTGTTCTATTTTAATGACATTGTGCAACATGTAGTCTGATAAGAGTAACCAGACCTTAGCTTTCCATGACCTGTGACACATTGCACATTAAATCTCTAATCTTTTACAGAAAAAGTACAGTTTCTAATAGTCTTAATATCTAAATGAGTGGAAAAGAATATATGATTGGTGATTGAAAAAAGCTCAAAACCATCGATTTCCTGTTCTTTTACTAATACAGACACGCTCTCCTGCACCAAAAGCAAAGTAATCCTGCTATAAAAGACCTTCAGCCTGGGTTCAGGCCTCCCGCTTATGTTGATTTTGGACTTTTGTAACCATAGCTTGTGCAAGAACTACAATGAAACTGCTCTCGGATCACTCATTAATATCAGCTTTTGCACATAGCAGTCATCTGTGGCTCACCACAGTGTTTTTCTTCCTCTCTCTTTTGATTTTCTCCCTTCTCTATTTTAGATGCTCCTCTAGAGCTACCCTCCTTCCAGATGACTCCGTCCCAGCATCAGATCGTCTTCCAGGGAGACAGCCTGCCGTTTCAGTGCATGGCCTCTTTCGTGGACGAGGACATGCAGGTTCTGTGGTATCAGGATGGGAAGATGGTGGAACCTGATGCCACTCAGGGCATCTACATAGAGAAAAGCATGGTGCAGAATTGCTCTTTAATAGCCAGGTAATAGAAGCCAGCTGTGAAGGAGATACCAAACCCAATACTGACTGCAGAATGGCTTTTCTGCACACTAGATATACATGAATCACACTATGAGCAGTGTTTGCCTTGGAGCGTGACGATACATATACCTGAAATATAAACTCACACTTGATCTACCAACATTGTGCTGGAAAATGCCAGAACTTAAAAAAAAAGCCATGTATTGTTCTAAAAGGAAATATATATACACACATGTATGTATGTATATATGTGTGTGTTTTGTAATGGTTTTACTTTTAGTTTCAAATAACAATAACACTGTGAAATACTAAAATCTGTATGCTAAATTCATAATCTTGACTTTTCTCCCAGAGCAACAGTTTTTGTCTCGTTTGATTTGTCCTCACACAGCGCCTTGACCATTTCCAACATCCAGCCGGGATTCACGGGGAACTGGGAGTGTCGCGTGCGCACCAGTCGAGGAAACAACACTAGGACGGTCCACATCGTGGTTCTGGAGAGCTCTGCCAAATACTGCTTGCCAGATCGGGTGTCGAACAACAAGGGAGACTACAGGTGAGTCCAGTGCACATCTGATCACATGATGCTGTTCACAGTCTGGAGTCGCTAAAACTTCAGTGTTTTTGAAAGTCTCTACTGCTCACTAAGGCTGTGTTTATTTGATCAAAAATGAAATATTATTACAATTTAAAATACTTTTTTATTATAATATAAATTTAAAAATGTAATTTATTCCTGTGAAGCAAAACTGAATTTTCAGCAACATTACTCCAGTCTTTAGTGTCGCATGATCCTTCAGAAATTATTCTGATATGTGACCCTGGAGCACAAAAGCAGTGTTAAGTCGCTGGGGTATATTTGTAGCAATAGCCAACAATACATTGTATGGGACAAAATTATCAATTTTTCTTTTACGCCACAAATCATTAGGACATTAAGTAAAGATCATGTTCCATGATATTTTGTAAATTTCCTACCGTAAATATATCAAAACTTAATTTTTGATTAGTAATATGCATTGCTAAGAACTTCATTTGGACAACTTTAAAGATGATTTTCTCAATATTTAGATTTTTTTGCACCCTCAGATTCCAGATTTTCAAATAGTTGTATCTCAGCCAGATATTGTCCGATCCTAACAAACCATACATCAATGAAAGCTTATTTATTCAGCTTTCAGATGATGTATAAATCTCAATTTCAAAAACATTTTTTATTACTGGTTTTGTGGTCCAGGGTCACATATGCTGATTTGCTGATTTTCTAGCATCAAATGTTTTCACTTTTGGTTAATTTTAGTGCATGCTTATTGAATAAAAGTAGTAATTCCTTTCAGAAAAATCTCTGTGATTCTAAACTTTGCTTTAGTAAAGGTGTTAAAAGTAAAACAAACAAAAAAACAGTATAAATATGATTAGCATAGATTTAGATCATTGAATCAGTTGCTTATACACTGCTGAAGAGATCAAAACAATCTATTTTTTAGCTCTTTGCTGCACTCTAGTGGTAACGGATCTAAGTGCTACATATTACAGCACAAGCTTAAACTTTCATTTATTTTTAGACTTTCTTTTTATTGCATATTCTGTTCAATCAAAACAAATATATTCCCATTTAAGGCTATTTATTTCTATGCAACATCACAGACAGATTGGTACTTCCTTTGTCGTGCATGAACATGTATTGATTGTGTCTGTATGCAGATGGCCTCGGACACTTGCTGGCATTACGGCGTACTTGCCCTGTAAACGGCAGGTGAGCGGATCTGGCATTTACTCGGGCAGCTCGGCGGAAGATCGACGTGCGTGGAGGCGATGTGGCCGCAGTGGACAGTGGGCAGAGGACGACTACTCGCGCTGTGAATATATGAAAGACGTCACGCGTGTGCTTTATATCATCAACCAGGTAGATAAGTGTAACTTTGCATTAGGCAAAGCAGTTGAGCCATGCAGTATTGTGTTTAATCCTCATCATGCACCTTTTTTAGTGGTTTTTGTCAGACATAATATTTGATTCTTCTTTGTCTGTTCTCATTTTTTTTTTTTTTTTTTTCCTCGTATGTCAGATGCCTCTGAATCTGACCAATGCGGTTCAGACGGCGCAGCAGCTGTTGGCTTACACCGCAGAGGCGCCCAACTTCTCTGACAAGGTGGATGTGATCTTTGTAGCCGAGATGAGTATATATAAATACACACACATTATACATTTCGAAAATATTTACATGTATATATTTATATTTATATAATTTATATTATATATAAATATATTTAATATACATGCATAACATATTTTTCTTAAATATATACATGCATGTGTATTTATATATACATGATAAATATACACAGTACACACATATATTACATAAAAACTTTTATTTTGGATGCGATTAATCAAGATTAATCGTTTGATATCACTAGAATTTAGGTTGCGTTGAATTGACAAAGAACAGGCCATTTAGCGCTCCAGCGTTTGCAGCATTGTTTTTTGATAACATTCACAATGTGCGTTCCTCCAGTGTGGGAAAGTCTGACGCATCCCACTAATCACGTTTTAGTTCTTCCGGAAAACATTAGTGCATTAGCATTTTTCTGAGTGTGATGTCAGTTTTAGTTGATTTCAGGAATGCAGTTTTGTAACTGCACTGAATGAGTATGCAGTGTGTTTGTGGGTATAATGTGGGCCTGGAGGGATCATCAGTGTTGTGGGGTGGGTGTGCATGTGTTGCATCGTCTCTAACTGCATTTCCTCTCTCAGCTGGGAGATGTGATGGTGGATATCTCCAGTAATCTGATGCTGGCTGATGAGCGAGTGTTATGGATGGCTCAGAGGGAGGCGCGAGCGTGCTCACGTATCGTTGAGTGCCTGCAGAGAATTGCCGCTCTCCGAATCAGTAATGGGGCTCTGGCCTATTCTACTGTGAGTACTGAGAGAATCATTTCAATTGTGCATTTTGACTCTGGTTTAAATAGTCTGTTCATGCTCTATTTTATTTTTTATTAATGTTTTTAATTAACTTTTATTTTTATGTTTTCAATTTAATTTGAGTTTAATTTCATGTTAATATTTAGTTTTACTTTCTTATTTCTATGAACAAAAATGTAAAAATGTTAAACCCTCCAGAATGCTTTGCCACTCGTGAATTTCATTGTAGATGAGATTTCTTTGCTTTTACAAATTAAGGGACAATCCAAAATTATTTCATTGATCACTTTGAGATTAGGTCTCTTGATATACATACCTATGCAAATATTTCAGTTTTGTGCATTCTAACAGCAATGATAAATATCTCTGAATCACTGGAAAAATTTTAATTTTTTACATTACTTTAATTGGAAACTTCAATTGGATTTCAGTACAGGGTTAGTATGTTTAGGTGAGATGTGTGCAGATTATAAAAATTTTCAGCAGTTGAACAGTTTATATAACTTACTTAAACTGAAAAAAGTGTCTTTATGTTGAACCCTTTATATTTTAAACCATTTTCAAACTCAAAATATTGGTTACACTACTTGTGCAATTATGGCTGCAATTATGTGATCAAAAATAAAGTGTAAACAGTAATATTGTGAAAGTTTTTGCGGTTTTGAAAAGCTATTTCATATATGAATATATTTTAAAATGTAATTTATTGCTGTGATCAAAGCTGAATTTTCAGCATCATTACTCCAGTCTTCAGTGTCACATGATCCTTCAGAAATCATAATAATATGCTGATTTACTGCTCAAGAAACATTTCTGGTTATTATGAATGCTGAAGACAGTTGTGCTGCTTCATATTTATGTGGTAACCGTGATCCATTTTAAATGTATTTTAAATAGAAATCTTGTACCCACTTTATATCAAGTGTCTTTAATTACTATGTACCGACATTGAAATTAAATATAAAAAATACCTGGATGTAATTGCATCTGTAATTTATTTCTGTATTCACATGTTTTAAACCAACTTCTAGCCCTTAAACCTAACCAAATCACCAAACCTGTCACTAACCTCAACCAGATCCCACCTCAATCACAGCAAAAGTGTTTTGCAATACAACATGACCAATATAAGTACATTCTACGTAGCACATAGTGAAAGACGCCTAATATAAAGTGGGAACAAAATCTTTTGTAACATTATAAATGCTGTCATTTTTCACCAATTTAATGCATCCTCGCTGATTAAAAGTGTAGATTGTTATGGAGTAGTCTTTAAAGGAGACCTGGTGTTCACAATCATTCAGTAACATGTGCATGATATTGTAATCATTCTTCTTTCCTCTCATCTGTATCACCAGAACTCTCACAACATTGCTCTGGAGTCTCATGCCATCAAGGCCAGCAGCTTCAATGGAATGACCTGCACTCTTGTAGCACATAGTGAAAGACGCCTAATATAAAGTGGGAACAAAATCTTTTGTAACATTATAAATGCTGTCACTTTTCACCAATTTAATGCATCCTCGCTGATTAAAAGTGTAGATTGTTATGGAGTAGTTTTTAAAGGAGACCTGGTGTTCACAATCATTCAGTAACATGTGCATGATATTGTAATCATTCTTCTTTCCTCTCATCTGTTTCACCAGAACTCTCACAACATTGCTCTGGAGGCTCATGCCATCAAGGCCAGCAGCTTCAATGGAATGACCTGCACTCTGTTCCAGAAGCTCTCACCGGAGCGCACACCCGTGGCCCATTTCTCTCCCAGAGACCCCGACATCAACCCGGAGCGCCAGCTCAGCTTCAAATGCAACGTGACCAGCAACCTGTCTGCACTTGCTCTCAAAGTAAGCATTTCGTCTCGGGTACTTCCGGCTAGGGTTGTGACGGTGAGGACATTTTCCCACCGGTTAATCGACGTGTGACAGCACCGGTAATACTGGTATCACCGTGTCTTTTCCTTGCTTTCCTTCGCTTATAAATAGCTTGTAAATCAGACATCGCTGCAAAAGAAGCACTCAAACTGAATATTTCCGAGTGTCAAATTCCTTTTTGTGATGTCAAACCTGTGATAAACTCTTATATGAATGACATGTGGCAGATGGAATGGGATAAATGTCATGAAAATAAGCTATTTGAAACATCCTAGTTTTAAAGGCACAATATGTAATTTTTCGCCACTGGAGGGCGCGTATTCAAAATAAAAAAAAGTGACTGAGTGTGGAATCATGGGAGTTGTGGTCTTCATCCCCACAGCCGATGCAATCCGACGGGACTCGGGCAGAAATCATGTTCATGGATGAGCTAATGATTTATTAACGTAGTAGAATGAAGCAGGGTGAGGCTGAAAGCCGTCGAAGTGAAACGAGGCCGCTGAACGAGCGCGACACACGGCTCGAAAGCAGCTGAGCTTTTATTATGCCACAGTCGACCGCTTCCGCTGCTTCCGGTCGTGCGTATGTGGGGTAAAGCAGCGCTGTTTTATCATACTAGATACATTTGAAAGTTCTGTGCGGTCGTCACCGGTCTATTAAAACACACAACATATTAAAGCGTCTTTGGTGTTTCCATGTTTTCTACAAAACAAAAATCGAGGGGTTATGACGTCATTGGCAGGCGACACAAGGACACTATGGACACGCTCCGTGTCACGAGTTAAACTTGCTTATTTCTCTGGATTTTAACATTCTTCGAAACATTTGGGATAATGCAAGTCAGCAAAATATATAACACTGTTCTAGTGGTTATTTTAATAAAAAAATCTTACATATTGTGATTTTAAATCTAGGTATGTCCAAGTTATTTGTACAAGGTGTCTTTTAGGTCATACAATACTTATACGTGGATATTTATTAAAAGGTTTAGTTACTTGCCAAACTAAAATGACTGTGAAGCATATTTTATTGGATTGTACTGTTTTTAATGTAAATAGGCAACGGTTTTATTCAGAGGTTTGTTTAACTGATTTTTTAAAAAATGTATCACCTGAATGTTTTTTTTATAATTTTTGTCTAGTGTAGGTTTGAAATGTCTTTTTTTTTAATTGTATACCTTGTATAATTTTTTCAGAGATCGCCATGAAAATAGCCTTGATGCTGGCATGGTGTTAAAAAGAGAATAAATAGATTTAAATAGCTTGTAAATGTGGCGTGCGTATATTACTTTCACTTTCAAATTAGCGTCAATTCGGCGTCAAAATACAACGCCAAACTTACTTTAAATCATAGAACCTATTTATAAATCATAGAACTATTATTAACAAAACGAATAAAAATACACCATGCTATAGGCTAGGCCTAATATAAAATAACAAATAACTTAAGTTTAAATAGGTCTACAAAACTGAAAACAAGTAAACACCGTGGAACCAAATAAATAAGAAACGTAGAACGTTTATTAGCAAAACGAGTAAGAAAGCTTGGAGGCGCGGCATACACCTTGATGGCAAATTAAAATAAATAAATTAAAGTTCAAATAAAGTAAAAATCAGCGAACACTGTGAAACCAATTAAATAAGAAACGAGTGTTTAAAAAAACTTCCGAAATCATCTTGGATAAACGGCAAAAGTTAACAGGCTTTTCAAAATTCAATATACTGCCAAACAGGCGCTTTTGCATTTCGTTTCGAAACTAATTCATTCGCTATCGTCTCGTCCGTCTCACCTCACTCTCCTCACGTGATAAATTAAATCTTGATGTCGTTCGGCATGCTGCAATGAGCAGCCGCGTTCAGTTTTTAATCGCAGTGTCTGTTTTCTAAATGAACTAACTTATTTTTATTACTATGAAAAATCAAAACGATGCGGCGGTGGGCAAGTGACAGCTTCGGTATCACCGTCAACTCCGTCTATCGCAGCAAGCTTTCCTATATGTATACGGTTGATTTGTCATAGCCTATAAGGCGAGCGCTTCTTCAAAGCGAGAACTCCAATAAAGCTGTGGAAGCAGGAATATATCCATCATGTTCTGACAGTAACGTTATTGCATCTCCACTTCTGCAGAACACTATCGTGGAGGCGTCTCTCCAGCTTCCCCCGTCGCTCTTCTCGTCTCTGGGAAGCTCAGGTCAGGCTGATGAAGCCATTTATAAGCTACACCTGCTGGCCTTCCGCAACGGCAAACTCTTTCCTCCGACGGGCAACTCCACCCTCCTGAGCGACGGCAGTAAGAGGAGGAGTGTGGTCACACCTGTGATCCTCACAAAGATCGGTAAGAACACACTCAACACCTCGGGCGAGATCAGACACTCCTCATTGTTGGTGTTATGCAATATTTCTACCTTGCTAGAAAGCAAAAGAAAATACAATGGTCAAAGATACAGACAAATCAAGCACTACAGTAACACTATTATACTGAAGTCACATGGTCTCGGTTATTATAGTTAACTAAAACTACAACTGCTTAAAATAAAATAAACGGAATCAAAATAAAATATAAAAAACGTAAACTGGTTTTATTTCAGCTAGTTACCAAGGCAAATAAAAGAATGATTTAAAAATGTTAACACTTTATTTTAAGGACCAATTCTCACTATTAACTATTTGCTTATTAGCATACATATTACTAGCATATTGGCTGCTTATTAAAACTTATAAAGCACCTATTAATGCCTTATTCTGCATATTTTAGATCCCTTAATTCTACCCCACACCTAAACTTAACCAACTACCTTACTAACTATTAATATTTGGCAAATTAGTAGTTCACTGAGGCAAAAGTCCAAAGTGTGTCCCAAAAAAATAATTAAAACATGCAGAGTTTACAATAAGGTTCCATTAGTTAACATGAACTAACAATGAAAAATCATTGTAAAGCATTTATTAATCTAAGTTAATATTAATTTCAGCCTTTACTAATACATTATTAAAATCCAAAGTTGTACCTGTTAATATTAATTAATTAATTAATTAATGGACATAAGCTAGCATGAACTAACAATGGTTTTGTTACGCACTTTATTCCACAGATTTCTCTTTGTTCTTATTTGATTTTGATAGTTGATCAACAAAATTATGTATCAAAATTAAGATACAAATTATACAAAACGAAATTCGTTCAAAAAAGAGATTTTCCACAAACTAAACGTATGAAGTGGTCAAAAATTGTGTGACCCACTCCATTTCTCCCGGCGTATTGCCGTTCAATTCATTACCACGCACTTTATGACGTTCACAAATTACACAAACTTCTTTCATAATTAACAGATTAAACTGAAACAAAACACAAACAAGTAATATTTAAACATAAATATAAAATTTATTTTCTTAAATGGCTACAACAGTTAATGTAAATTAATGCATTAACGTAAGCTAATGGACATATATCGAAAAACTATATAGATCTATAAAAAAACTAATGAATTGACAAAAAAAAAAGTATGACAAAATTACTAAAAGTGAAAACAGAACATTTAAAAATCAAATCTAATTTAAAACACAAACTATATTAGTGTATCAGTGATAAGTAACACTCATACAGAAGTATAACTTACAGTAGGTAATAAAAGTTTAATTATGCCTTGTAAGTTTTTAAATAAAACAAAAAAGTGCTACCGCAAATACAATTATTTTTTTTTTCTAGAAAATGTTGCACCAGGTCAGAATTGCATAGAAGAAAAAAAACACATGACTGCACTGGAAAAACTTTTTTTTTTAATGCGTTTACTTTTTGATTTCACATATAATTACAAAGAAACTGCAAATGATACACCGAATTAAACATGCCATTTTGAAATGGAAAGAGTGAAATGATATTTTCTGGTAAAACATACTCTAGTATTCTTTGAAAAATGTATTTTTACAGTGTGCTTTTATTTTCTTCTTTTGTGATGTGATCTTTACTGTACAGCAGCACTATTATAATACATCCCACCCCCATGTTGGCTTCAAGCAGGTAAAGAGGCATCGTGTCACGAACAGAGCAATAATGCTGCTGGAGAGCAGCTGAAGTGTGAGGGGGCGGCAAACTACAGCACAGGGAGCTGCTAGGAAAAACTGATTGATTTCAACGAGAGGCCTAAGCGGAGAAGAAAGAGATTGCAATTCCATGAAAAAGCTGCAGAGTTTAGAAGAATCTGATATGGATCATATTGTCTCAATACAAGCGATGCACATGGATTTAATATGTGTACTTCCTAACTAAACGCTTAGTTGGCTAGTCAGCGATGAACTGTGTTTTTATCATACACTCTTAAGAACAATGGTTTGAAAAGGAGTTATGCCATAGAACAATTTTTGTTCCCCAAAAACCTTTCAGTGAACAGTTCTTAAAAGAACCATTTTTTCTTAGTTTGAAGAATATTTTAATAATCTAAAGAACATTTTCCACTAGAAAGAACCTCCTGTGGATGGAAGGGTTCCATGTATGCTAAAGGTTCCTCATGGAACCATAAATTCATTAGTGATATAAGAGTGGACATTTTCATTTAAAAAAATGTATAATTTCAAATGTGTAAAAACACAACTTTTACTCAAGTAAAATAAAATATTTAAAAAGTAACATAAATGGCAAACGTTCATAGCAATTTTGTAAATCTATATAAAATGTAAAGCAAATATGACAAGCTCTTAATAAAATTAATTTTAGAAATGTTTTGTTAATTGAAATGCATATAATTAGAAATGTTGCATTGACAGCTACAGAAATAAAAGTGAAGTGCTAAAATTTCTAAAACTAAAATAAAACAAATTAAAGCTAAATAGGATAAAACTAACAGATTATAAAAGCATTATATAATCAATCATAGCAATCATAGCAAAATTGTTAAAAATAATAATAATTACTATTAGATGGAAAACCTAAACAAAAATTATAGTAGTCGACATTTGAAGTAGATCAAAAATGTTGATCCTTAAAAATAAAAAATCTTAAGAACAATGGTTTGAAAAGGAGTTATGCCATAGAACAATTTTTGTTCCCCAAAAACCTTTCAATGAACAGTTTTTTAAAAGAACCATTTTTTCTTAGTTTTTAATCAGCTAAAAACCTTTTCCACTAGAAAGAACCTCCTGTAGAATGGAAAGGTTCCACGGATGCTAAAGGTTCCTCATGGAACCATAAATGTTTATAATAACCTTTATTTTTAAGAGTGTCCCATCAAAGATGGTCCACAACCAGAACTGTTGTGTTTTGTAACACAGACTGATTACGCATCCATTCTGCTGTTGTTTAGAGGGCTTCCCGCTGAAGAACCTGCAGAGTCCAGTGAACGCGACCCTGCGGCGCTTCCTGCACGGCTCAGACGCTGTGCCCTCCTTCTGGAACTTCAGTCTGCTGGGTGGACAGGGCGGCTGGCAGAGCGACGGCTGCCGGATCCTCCATCAGGACGACAACTTCACCACAATGTCCTGCCATTCACTGAACAACTACGCTTTACTGATGGTGAGAGAGACCAAAGAGGCGTACATTTCAGCCTGTTCTTCATAACAAACTATTGTAGGGCTTTCGAATACTTGGCACACATGTTGCTTGTAGTACTTTTATAGTGCTATTTGTTTTTTTTTTTGTTTTGTTTTTAAAGTCTATGGAAAGAGTCTGAATATTTTGCTGGACAATTCATTTTGTGGTCCATGGTGAGAGGAAGATCATAGTGGTCATTAGTGATAATTAGTGGAAATTTGGATTAAAAAAAAATATATATATATATATGTGTATGTATATATAATTTCAAATGTGTAAAAAAAATGAAATAAAGCACAAACTGAAGTAAAATAAAACATGTAAAAGTAATGTAAATGGCAAACGATCATATAATTTTTAAAAAAAAATTTGTATATATATATATATATATAAAATGTAAAGAAAATATGACAAGCTCTAATCAAATTATTTAAAAAATGTTTTGTTCATTGAAATAATGCATATAATTAAAAATGTTGCATTGACAACTTTGGAAATAAAAGTAAAGTGCTAAAATTTCTAAAACTAAAATTAAATAAGTTAAGGCTAAATAGGAAAAGAGTAATTTAAAGTTATAAAATATTAGAAATGCTGCCTTGAAGTATCACTAAAATCACTAAAACTGAAATAAAAATAAAGCTAAATAGAAATAGTAAGAACAAAACAAAACTAATAAAAATGACAAAAGCTCATAGCAACTTGCTGAAACTTACACTACATTTAACTTGTAAACTGAAAACATCCAAATAAAAGTATAATAATTCAAAATATGAATAAATACTATGATAGTATATAATACTAAAATAACACGGCTGAGCAGTATTTACTGTACGTGTAAATGCATTACATGATAGAGTCCATGTGTGAAATACTGTTGAAATATGATGCTGCTGTGTGACTCTGATAAGCAGCCAGAAGTAACAATAAGGATAATGTAATTACTTGTTATTTCAAGAGGTTTTTTGTAGTGCTGGATTGATCTGCAGTGCAATTTTCCTTCATGGTTGATGTGTACCGTGAGCCTTTGACCTGTTTGTAATTAGATCTTTTTTCACACATCCTCAACAAGAAAAAAAAATGGAAATGCATTTGCAAATATAATCGGCTGAAATCCTCTTGTCTAACAGGATATAAACAAGACCGGGAATGACGCGTATAGCTTCGAACCTCTTCAGCCTGTTATCTACGCCACAGCCATCGTCCTGCTGCTCTGCCTGCTGTCAGTCATAGTCAGCTACATCTACCACCACAAGTAAGTGCTGGAACTTGTGATGAAAAATGCAGTTTATTTTTAAAGGGACAGTTCACCAAAAAATGAAAATTGGTTTGTCTGCTAGTTTACTCGCTCTCAGTAAGACGCAAGTATTTTTTTTCTTTAGTAAAAAACTAAAGAAGATTTCTAGCTGAAACCGTGGTCCTTGGTGATTCATAAATGCAAGTCAATGGCTACCGTCATTTTGAGAGCCAAAAAAAACCCCACAGCAGCTGAAAAAAAATGAATACCCGTGGCTCCTGACGATATATTGGGTTCTTATGAAGCAAAACAATTGGTTTTGCAAGAAACTGAATATTATTTACAACATTATTACCAGTAATGCAGTAGCAGGTTTTTATTAGTGTTAAGTAAAATATTCACATTACAAATCATTATTGGGTGCTTTAATAATGTAACTGCCTATAGGTGACGTCATATGTAAATGAACAGGTGAATTGGTTATTTGAAGCCGTTCATTGCAACGAACTGTCCAAAAGATTCATTTTGCGGAAAAGACTTCCCCATTTGTCTGAAGCTATGGATAGCTATACATCTAATAATTAGGGATGCACCGAAATGAAAATTCTTCACCGTTGCATAAATTAAATAGCCAAAATGTGCTTTTTACTGTTTTGTCTTGCTTTTCAAAGAAAAAAATAATTTACAAAACAACCATTTAAAAATATTTACTTAACACAGAACATTTTTTAGCATTCTAGCAGACATTATACCAATAAAACACATTGGTTAGTAAAAATCATATTTTTTGGCCATTTTTTAGACCCCCTTCTTGAATCAGGCATGTATTTTTGCCTTACAAATAAATGCAGCCTTGCTGAGCAGAAGATACTTTTAAATCATTAGAAAATATTATAGATCCTAGTCTGAACACTGTGTAAATGTTACAATAAATGAGCTGTTGTAATTATTATTTTCATTTTGTATTTTATTTTACAGTGCAACAGTAAAATTACAATAATAACATTTATTACTGTTGGTGGAGTTCTTGCTTTTTCTCAACTTTTATTTAGGCAGAAACCCGCAGGAAGACCTCAGTGCTTCTTTTTATTGACAAATGACTCCAGTGTTGCCAATTTAGCGACTTTTCAGACCCCTTGGCGACTTTTCTTCCAAAAAAGCGACTAGCGACTTGGACAAATCTTAGCGAGTCTCTGTGATCACTGGTACTGACGCAACGGCGTGAGCTCAGCGCGCACACACCTCTCTCTCTGCGTCTGCTCTGTTCAGCGAGCGGCTGAGAGGAGCAGCGCCTTCAGTTCAAATAGATATTATGTTGCTTCTCTAATTTTACATGCACATATAGCCGAAATCACAGCACAGGAATTGTCTGTGTCTTGTCTTTTCTTATGTGCGTTTCATTTCATCAGACGATGGCTCAAATATAAAGCAGGAGTTTTGTGCAGATTAACGTCTTGGAAGGGAGAGCTGGTTATGGAGTCTTAAAGGGCCGCATTTCAGTCACTATTTCATATTAATTCTGTTGTCGGACAACAGAAACGGTAATATATATATAAATGAAAACAGTTTTATTGAGAATTTGGCTGCATTGAAATACAGTATGTGAGCACAGAGAGACAAACAAATGTAAAAGGCAACAGACGCGATGACGTCATGAATATGCTAATTAGCGTATGACGTCATCTGGCGACATTTAGCGACTTTTCAAACTGGCTTTAGCTACTTTCTATTGAAAGAAGTTGGCAACACTGAATGACTCATTACGAATTTGGAAAGACATTTGTTGCACGTATCGCATTGTCACATGCCTTGTAAAAATTCATAAAAATGTTACTGAGCAGCTGACGAGTAGCACGGTTTCAGTGCAGATTTTCCTCTCGCTTTGGACTTTGAATCCTACCGCCGTGAGCTCGTGCAGCGCTGTATTAGAAAACATAACATTCTGCAGTTTATTTAATTGTTTAAAGGCATTTCGCGATTTTAATCATCATACAGTAACCAGCAACAACCACCCTTCCTCTTCTCATCGAAGACATGAGATGCAGTTCTAAACAGTCTCTCGCTGTCGGTGCTTGTAATGATTTTTGCGTCTTTCTCGGACCGCTGTTTCCACACTGCCGTCATGTTTGCTGCATTAGCGCGCGCCTCTATTTGATCGCGTCACGTCATTGTTCGGTACAATTTATTCGGTCTTTTCACTTATTTATTTTGCGAACACCGAAAGAGCTTTTTTTTTTTTGCTATTTTCGGACGAATAATTTCGGTTGCCGAACATTCGGTGCATCCTTACTAATAATGTTGTAAATAATATTAAGTTTCTTGCACAGATCGATCGTTTTGATTCACAAGACCTTAAAAGAGTAGTCAACATTTGAGGTGGATCAAAAAGTTGTCCAAAGACAAGAACGCGTTTTAGGACAACTTTGGTTTTGATCCAATGTTTACTAGTGTATATCGTCAGGAGCCACGGGTATTAATTTTGTGTTGCCTGCTTTTTGACTGCCAAAGTGACGGTAGCCATTGACTTGCATTTTATGAATCACTAAGGACCACGATTTCAGTTAAAAAAAAAAAAATTTACTGAAGAAAAAAAGAGTCACCTAATGTACATCTTGGATGACCTGAGGGTGAGTAAATGAACTGAAAATTGTCATTTTTGGGTGAGCTATCCCTTTAAGTTGTGAACATGCTGGTTTTAATGCGATATTTCATGTGTTCGCAGGTCAGTGCGTGTGAGTAAGAAGTGCTGGCACATGCTGGTTAACCTGTGCTCACATATTCTTCTCACCTGTGCTGTGTTTGTGGGCGGCATCAACCAAACGTACAGTGCAAGCGTTTGTCAAGCGGTATGTGCATGCTTTTCTGTGTATATACAGAGTTTGGGTGACTATATTTATATAAATGTTTCTCAGTTCTTAGGTAGAACTGCAGTACTGCTGTCAAGTTAACATGACTATTTTGAGAATATTAGCATATTTGTTGTCCCTCTTATGTTTTCTAATGTCATGTCCTGAAGGTGGGGATTGTGTTGCATTACTCTACACTGGCTACAGCATTGTGGTCCGGCGTAACGGCACGCAACATCTACAAACAGGTGACGCGGAAGGCCAAACGCTACGAGGAGCTGGACGAGCCTCCGCCTCCACCCAGACCTATGCTGAGGTAATGAATGAGAAGGAGAAAAATATTGTGCAAAAATGAACAAATGTACAAATAAGTAAAATAGAACATATTATAGCAATAAATGATTAATCATTTGTATGAATAATATGTGAATCTGTATATATCGGTATTTATATGATCGATATGTGAGCAAGCACACATGCTGTGATCTATTTTATGGACCATTAATTTGACACTTGAATTGCTCAAAAGGCAAGACTGTGGGTTTTAAATTAATTTCTCCTGCTGACCACTTGGTGTCAGTAAATATGCAACAGAAACAGGGCTGTTTTTGGTAAATTCTCCATGAATTTTAGAATGATGTGCCTTATAGGAATAGTTCACCTAAAAATACAATTCTGTCGTTTACTCACCCTCATGTCATCCCAAAACTGACGGTTTTCTTCTGTGGAACACAAAAAAAGATTTTGGTAACCAAAGAGTTTTAGTGAGTTTCACTTTCTATTCTATTTTAATAGAATATCTTTATCTATTCATCTTCTTTTTTTT
>NW_015505479.1:162741-163570 GCF_001515645.1 Sinocyclocheilus grahami | reverse complement strand
ATATATATATATATATATGATTGTAATTTACAGATTTTATGTAATCAGTTAGACTTTTGTGTTTGGATCCATGTAAACTATTTGAGACAAAATGCAATGGTGTATATGTTTCCTTAACTTCATTGCTGTTAACGACAGACTGTAGAGATCCAGCCTGTATCTGCCTCAAGGCGCTTTTCAAATCCCCTGCGAACACTTCCTGTCATTTCTCTGTCATGAGAAATTGCTTCTGCTATCACTGGAGCCTAATGCCCATGCTCTGTGAAGTGCAGAATAATGCTTTATAAAGGAGAGAGTAGTTTAGACCTTCTGAAGCCGTGTGAGCCTAATTATGGTGCTCTATTTTTGGCTCCCCACCTTGTGTGTGTTGGTTTCCCATGCTCCCTTCTTTCACTTGTGACAGCTGTTTGGATTGTGTAACAGCGTGGTTTAATTTGAAAATCCAGACCATCTGAGATCTTTGGGGTTTAATTAATCTCACGCTACCGTGACAAAAGAAAAACCGCTCTGCTGAGCATCACAGAACTCAGAAGTGCCTCATAAGTGTTTTACTTTTCTGATAAGATGAAGCCCTTGATAGCACTAGTGTAAACTTTAGAATTTATGTATACTTAATGTAAAAGCTACTTTTTGGAGAGCAGACCTGCAGTGAGTGACAGCTGCGGTGATTTATAACGGGATGGGAGTGTTCTCGCGCCGTTCTGTGTATATTTTATGCATAATTTAAATTTTTGTTTTTTTAATGCTGCCAAGAAGGACAATGTGATATTGATTTACTGAAGTATAAAACAGCAATAAAGTAGTTCTCAGGAAAAAAGTTCTCAGCTAG
>NW_015505479.1:158639-162244 GCF_001515645.1 Sinocyclocheilus grahami | reverse complement strand
TTGATATAGTAATAACAGTAAATAATGTATAATTACAAGCAACTAATACTAAAAATAACCCTAAACTTATAGTAAGCACATGTTGCTAATTAATTTTACTTATTGTTATGGTGTAATTACACTAAGTATTGGCAGATTCAAATAAAGGGTGACCATAATCATCGTTATACTATGGGAAGTAATCAACCATTACAATTTGTGTTGTAATCAAATGGCCTTATCGGAATGTATTTATGAAGGCATTTTAGTTTTTTTGAGTGTTAAACAGCAATATAAGCATTCAGTTCAGAATGAGCTTACAGTTGTCATAAGAAAGGGGCAGGTTAAAATGGACAACATTTTTGGAGAGGTCCAGCATACATCACTAGAGAGAAGTCTGTATTTTCACTGGACTATCCAGTTATGATATTCTGATTAACAACTACGAAGTCAGCAAAATTGTTGTAACACAAACACAAATGAACGGCTCACTTAAGAACAATAACATGCATTTAGAAAGTAAATAGGGTGAAGTTTAATTTCTATAGACTTTAAAAAGCATCTCTTGTCTTTCGGCAGCTGCTGGATGGCATGGGAACCCAGTCTTGGTGCGTTTTACGGCCCGGCAGCCTTCATCGTTTTCGTGGACTGCATGTACTTCCTCAGCATTCTCGTTCAGCTCCGCCGGCACCCCGAGCGCCGCTTCGAGCTCAAGGAACAGTCTGAGGAGCAGCAGCACCTTTCTGTGGCCGAAGTGACCGAAATCACACCGGCCCTACTGGAGTCCTCGTCTGCAGCCGCCGATCAACCGGTCCCGATGTCGGCTCTGGAGAACGAGCACACTTTTGTGGCCCAGCTCATCGGCGTGGCAGGATCTCTTGCGCTTTATGTCGCTCTGTGTGTGTTTGGCGCTCTTGCGGTGTCCCAAGAGCATCCGGCAGATTTGGTGTTCGCCTGCCTCTTCGGCGCCGCCGCTTTGGCTCTCGGGGCGTTTCTTGTGGCGCACCATTGCATGAACCGTCAGGACATGCGGCGCCATTGGTCACGAGCTTGTTGCCTCGTTCGCAGCAACTACGCCGTACAGATCGATTCCCTGCTTTTGCCAGTCGCGGGAGCCGGAGGCTCTGTCTTGACACCAAGGGGAGACGGCGAAAGTGCAAAGCGTCCAGCCAGCAGTGCTGAATCCTCGTGCACCAATAAGAGTGCGCAGAGCGTCCGTAACTCCACCCAAGGCTGTAAACTGACCAATCTGCAAGTGGAAGCAGCTCAATGCAAAGCGGCCCCTTCTACGGCCAATGGGACGGTGTTATTGGACAACAGCTTGACTGAACATTCAGTCGACAATGAGATTAAGATGCACGTCGCACCAATCGAGGTCCAATATCGGCCCAATTCGGTCAACAACAACAATCTTCCAGGAACGGGCAACGCAAACATCAACGGGCATTCGGGGCGACACCACAAGAACCGTACGAGAGCGCATCGGGCCAGTAGGCTCACGGTTTTGCGCGAGTACTCGTACGACGTCCCCACCAGCGTGGAGGGCAGCGTGCAGAGCCTCCCGCACAAGCGCCACCATCATCACGAGAGTCTGCAGGCCCGTAACAGTCGACGAGCGGCGTATTTGGCTTACCGGGAGCGCCAGCAGAGCCAACTTCATCAGGACAGCAGCGACGCCAGCACCAGTGTGCCCCGCCGCTCGCGGCACCTCGCCAAAGGTGGAGGCGTCCGCCCGGGTAACAGTTTTGGGCATGGGCTCAGCAACAACGTGGGGAACGGCATCAGTAATGGAGGCTTAGACGGAGGAGGGGACGGATCGGGGACCGACGTCACCAGCCAAACTAGAGACTGTCCAAAACAGCCCCTCGCTGTTGAACTGGAGGTGCAGCCCAAGTCTTACGGGTTGAACCTAGCGTGCCAAAATGGACCTGCCAAAGACTCTGAGAGGCTACAGAATTTGTCGCCCCTGAACGTGGAGAGTTCTGGGAATATCAAGACTGGCTTGTGGAAGCATGAAACGGCTGTATAGCAAGATTCCCTTCTCAGAGACTACAAATCTGACTTTTACCTGTAACTGTGAATCTCTTATTTTATGATTTGATCCGAAAGGTACAGTTTGTAAAAATAGTTCCTGAAAGAGTTTGCGTTTTAATGTTAATGTAAGAAAATACCTACAAATGCATATAGTTTACCACTTGGCTGTATCATAGTCAGTCTACAAATGGTCTATTTTTATATCCATTCGGCCAATTTTGTATTTTATTCTGACGTTTTGTATGTGAAGGTGCATGATGCGCTGCCCTTTAAGAATATGTTGGCTGACTCTCTTATATTCCAATGTGTTTTCACAGCGTAAAGAAGATTGTGTTCTATTGCGGGCATCAGATAATAAAAAATCTCTTTACGCAGGCCACTTCATCTCATCTCTGAGTTCAAAGGTGAGTTCATCTGAGAGTTTCCTTGCGGTTTCAAGTAATTGGGAGCTTATTTTATGATTTTGATCTGTATGGTACAGTTTGTAAAAATAGTTCCTGAAAGAATTTGTGCTTTAATGTTCATGTGCAAAATTTGAGAAAATACCTACAAATTTATATAATGTCCCACTTGGCTGCATTGTAGTCAGTCTATAAATGGTCTATTTTTGTGTCCTTTAAGCGCATTTTGTACATTAAGATGCATGACATGCTGCCCTTTGAGAATATCTTGGCTGACTCTCTTATATTCAAATGTGTTTTCACATAGTAAATAAGATTGTGTTCAATTGCGGCCATCAAATAATACAAAAAAGTGTTCATCTCTTTTCATCTCTGAGGTCAAAGGTGAGTACATCTGAGAGCTTCCTCTTATTTTATTATTTTGATCCGAATGGTTTTTAAAAATAGTTCCAGAAAGAATAATGTTCAAAATCGGAGAAAATACAAATGGTCTATATTTGCATCCTTTAAGCCCATTTTGTATTTCATTCTGACATTGTGTGTGTGAAGATGCATGACATGCTGCCCTTTGAGTCTATGTTGGCTGAATCTCTTATCTTCTGTGTTTTCACGTAATTGTGGCCATCAATAAAAAATCTTTACGCAGCCCACTTCATCTCATCTCTAAGTTCAGAGGTGTGTTCATCTGAGAGTTTCCTCTAGGTCTTGCGGGTTTGGAGTAATTGGGATCACATTGTGCCATTACGTCTGTCTCATAGAGGCTCTAATTGAGGTGCAGGTCTTGATATCTGCCTGTGTTTTTTTTTTCTCCACTTTACTGGAACCAGTTCGATGGGCAAGAAATTGTAGGCCGCTGCCTCCAGAGTCGGATGCCCACGCAGTGATTGATGGCTGACTCTCAGGTCGGGCTGCCTGTCATCATTAGCGGTGACGGGAATATAATTGCTGTAGTGCAGCCTCACCTTTCCTACCCCCTTCTTATCTAACTTGGCACAAGTCTGTCGAGCTCTTTTCCCGGCAGGGTAATACAGGATCGAGTGAAGGAAAATAGAATAATGCCTTACTTGCACACACTTGTAGCTAAAAATAGTGTATCAGAATGCAACTTTTAGCATTTTCTTTTAACAACCAATACTTTGTGAGTTTAGTGGTACTAATGAAGTCCACAGGGGATTCTCTTTGTTAAATTAG
>NW_015505479.1:157072-157550 GCF_001515645.1 Sinocyclocheilus grahami | reverse complement strand
TGTGTGTTAAATTGTAGTCTTTTTCTACTGTCCCATATGCCTCTTAGAATTCATCAGTGCTTCAGGTCTTAGTTTTCTGACACTAAATTTAGATCTAGAAAGACTTAATACATATCAAACGTTTGGGGACAGGGAAATTAATTGTTGTAGAAGAAGTCTTCAATGTTTAAAAAAAAAAAGTTATTTAAAGAAGTTTATTATGCTCATCAAGGCTGCATGTGTTGATCAAAAATACAGTAACAACTGTAATATTGTAAAATATTATAATTTAAAATACATTTTCTGTTTTAGCGTATATTTAAAAATGTATTCCTGTGATGCAAAGCTACATTTTTGGCATCATTACTCCAGTCTTCAGTGTCACACGATACTTCAAAAATCATTCTAATATGCTTATGTTTTTTATCAGTGCTGGAAACAGTTGTGCTGCTTAATTTTTATATATATATATATATATATATATATATATATACAGTGG
>NW_015505479.1:134468-155618 GCF_001515645.1 Sinocyclocheilus grahami | reverse complement strand
ATGCATTTTTTTTGCAAACAGTTTTATTTTTTCAGAATTCTCTGATGAATAGAAAGCAAGTATTCAAAAATTTAAAAATATATTTTGTAACAATATACACTACCGTACTAATTTTCTTTAAAGATAATAATAGTTTTATTCAGCAAAGATAAGTTAAATTGATAAAAAGTGATAGTAAAAGAACTTACATGTTGTTACAAAATATTTTTTTGAATAAATGCTGCTGTTCTTTTTTAACTTTATATTCATCAAAGAATCCTGAAAAAAGTACATATAGCTAACCAGTTCGCATATCAGAATATGTCAGAGTAGCTTTGAATTATTTGCATATTTTGATTTTTGGCAAATGTGCTTTAGAAGCATCTGGTAGTGTGTTTAAGGCTCGTCTCAGAGATGAAGATTGATATCGTCTATGCTTTCCCATCTGTGCCTGATAGTGTTAGCTTGACTAAAGTGTAGGAATGAACGTACGGTTGCCTACAGCTGACTAATTAGGCGTGATGTAGCAGACATGTAATCGGATATCATATGAAACCTTCCTCCTGCATGTGAATACTGTACTCGAGTCATATTTGCTGTGATAATATGATGCTCTTTAAGAGCGTCTGATGACAAGCAGACCCATCTGTTCTTGCTGTTATAATTCTTTAATGCACCATGATGATTTGAGCCTTGCAGAAGCAGGATGCCGATATGGAGGCGGATCGTGGATCTGATATGGGAAATTAATGGATATGGAAATAATAAATGATGAGGATAAATTACGCCATGTTCTCTCATCCGGCTTCTCAAGCAAAACACGGGCCAGGGGTCAAAGACAATAATTATGGAAACCTGACACCATTTTTATGGTGGTCTTGCTCCCAAAACACATGAAGGGATGGGATTGTGAAAACAGGTGTACAGATCTGGAGTTAGGTCACCATCTGTTTAAAGCAAGCATATAGCATGCAGGAATTGATGCTGATCTCATTATACATGTGATCATTTGTTGTGTAATGTAAGTTTGTCGGATCATTTTGCTCCAAAAGACCTCAATATATTGCCATTGGCGTGCACTGATGTGAATAATTATCATCCTGTTTCTATTATTTGTTCTATTACAGAACAGATTTTTTAGAAACTTATTTTAATCAATTATAATAGAATGTTTAATGAGTTAATATACATTCTATTGGTTTAAATGAAAATGCCCTTCTTTGGTTTAATGCTTATCTTCATAACAGGCATCAGTATGTTGTTTTCCTGTGTTTTCAGTCTAATTATGTAATTGCTGAAAAAGGTGTTCCTCAAGGTTCTACCCAGGGACCAGTACTTTTTTCTATTTTTATTAACGGATGACCTCAAATATGCCTGAATTCTTCTGTACATTTTTATGCCGATGACACCGTTTTTTTACACCACTAATTCTGATTTTTTTTCAATTTCAGAATTCTTTACGCGGTATTGCCGTTCTTTTTCCTTTTCGATTTGAATATTACTTTTGACGATGGTTTACCTCTTGATAATATTGATTCATTCTTTGGATTGACCCTGAATTCACATTTACATTGTAAATAATTTTTTTTTATTATTATTAATAATAAGTGTAAATAGTATTACAATGTAAATGTAATGTAAATGCATTTTATGAATCACCAAGAACCACGGTTTCAGATCAAAATATTATTTACTGTCCTACTGAAGCAAAAAAGTCTCCATCATTAATGGCCTGAGGGTGAGTAAATTTACAGCAATTGAACTACCCCTTTAACAAAGAGCCTGGGGTCAGAGAGACACTTTAGAGTCATCTATTGTGTGTATAATATATAAATATATATATATGTGTGTGTGTGTGTATATATATATATAAATAAGCAGCTTTTAGACTGGAACATGACACTGCTCTCCATCTATATTGTGCTAAATGAGAAAACATTGCAACCTTACAAGTATGTCCTGGGAAATAAACAAACAAGAGCAGAAGGGAAGTCAAACTTTGTCTCAGATTTTAGATCCATCAAGTTTGACAGAAGACATTACAGCAGACCAGAGACTCTATATGGGTTCGGTGTCCAACTACACAGATGGCTATTTTGGCGAAGTTTGTTTAGTTTTGCGCTGGGAGATGTGTTCACAAAGTACTTGATATGTGTCCCTGTCAGCCTAGTATTATTTTTGAAATGAGTGTCAAAATGAATCAGTCAACCACTGACATGAAAACAAGAAGTGAATAGCCTCCGGTGGCTTTATTGACGGACAGTGAAGAGTGAAAGGAGATGATTGGGCTAAGAGGAGGAATGGGATTAAACGCATTACAGGCCAGACTCGAAGCTACGTTAAAGGTTCCTCCAAAAATAAAAAAAATAGCTGAAAATTTACTTTTAATATTAAATGATTACTCCTGGCCAAAATTTTTTGAGTCCAAAAAAGTTTCAAATTCATTCTGATAATACAACGACTTCTAAGGCGAAAGGATTCTGCTTCTTTCCCATGATCCCCCACTAACTATGGCAGCTTGTTTCCGCCACGGAGTAAGAAATAAAAAAGATAATTGTGTCTTTTTATTCCACAGTTCTGACTTTTTTTCTATTGATATGTATTGATATTACTTTTTGTGAGATATAAACTCCGAATTGCGAGATACAAACTGACTAATTGTGAGATGTAAACTCGCAGTTATGAAGAAAAAAGTCGGAATTGTGAGATAAAAGGTTGCAATTACCTTTTTTATTTTTTATTCTTAAAAAAAAAAACAGGAATGTGATGTAAACTCAGAGCGAACATGTATGATTCATTTACGACAGTGAATTCCACTCACTTAACTGTTGGGGGCTCAAAAGTCACAGAATTACACAAAGCTACAAACAGTTGCATTAAGTGTTGTGTTGAGTTGAGTTGAGTTATATGTTATGTTATACACAGGTTTGTAGGAAATCTATTGCCAGGTCAGTTATTTGCTTTTTATGATCTGTAGCTGAATTGTATCTTGTTTTCAGAGCTGCAGGATATCTAGTGCTGGAGGACAGCAGAAATACTAAATGAGCAGGTTTGAGTGAAACATTATATTATGCTAATTGAAATATTTCAGGTTTGCTGTTTGCATCACCATGCGTCTCATTGTTGTATGTATTCCTCAATGTCTTGTCTACATTAACACCCATATTCTGCCTATATGCCTCAGTCCTCATGGACACAAACGTGGACGTCTGTGTTACATAAGCTCATCACACTTGATAGCTCAGACATTATCTTCTCAGTCTCCAGGCTACAATCTCTGTATGCGCCCACTATACAGTACAGTCAGATGTGGGATGGAGAATTACTGCATTGAGCAAATGGTGCCAAATCCTTTTTTATCCTCTTGTCTGAAAGACATAAAGTTTGCCTAGTGGATGCTTAATTTCTCCTGTGAGGAGTTTTACCCTCCTACATCTTCACCAGCTATTCATTTCCTTTCACCAGCATTTCATTATCACAGCTTGGGTAGTATAGATGTTGTTTGCCAATGCTTAATTTATTATGTTAAATACGTTTCCAAGAGATAATGACAATATTAAATAGTTTATTCTTCTTTTTATACAATATTTTTAATAGATAGCTATTTTAGATCATTATTGCTGCTAAATAATACAGCACAACATCTTGAGCACTGGTAAATTAGTGAAATCTATTTCTAAGCTTGTGTAAACGCCTGGTATTGTCAGTCAAAAAGCTGTCAGGAATGTCAAATCCCATCTGCTGAATTCTGAGCTGTCTTTTTATATACTCTTTTCCATTCTCCAAGAAACGGTATATCAAGCTCGAGCGTGGCGGTGTGTACTCAGCACTGGCAGTCCTTGAGTATAAAGTCCCAAACTGAGAAGATATTGTGCTACAATAGGCTACCATCATGCCATAGACGCATGTCAGATCCAAATTCTAGTGCAGTGTGAAAGTTACTGTTGGAACGAACAATATACAGTCACTCCAAAACCTATTCAGATGCTTGAAACCCATGGTGTATGGATTTCATTGCATTAGATAAAAAAATGTCAAACAGTGATGCTGACATTTTCTCAACTTTATAATTTTGAAATCACGTTGAATGAACTAGTCCAAAGGTGATTTTTACTGAATGTGTGAAATCAGTTCCTCTCAAATTCACGCAGGTGTAAGACAAAAATCTGTGTCATGAAAATGCGTATAAATAGTACGCCAAATAAAAACGTGGTATTGATACGCAAAAATGGACTTTGGCGTGCATATGATACACATGTGTTTGGCGTGCATATGATACGCAGTTTTCGCGTATATATGATACGCATCTACCCCACAACCCTAAACCTACCCAAAGTCCATTTTTGCGTATCAACACAACGAGTTTTCGTTTTTATTTGGCGTACTATTTATACGCACTTTCATGAGATCGGGTTGGCAAAATGAGTCATCAATATATTCGGTCAAATCCCATGTTTTTAATGCAATGATAGTAGTACAGTAAAATTTTAAGAGTTTCTTAAGAGTTCAAATACTTTTGGGCACAAATGCATTTAACTAATATATTACATTGCAATATAGTTATATAATATAGTATATTTAATATATCAAATAATATAAATTATATTACAATCATATATTAGATATATAAAAGAGTTGCTTAAAAGTTCAAATTTAGGTGCAACTGTAATTAAATACAGACCAACAATTTCTAAATTTGCAACAGCCTATAGTTATATTATATTATAATATATTATAATAATATTTAAATGTAATATTTTATTTATATTTTGTAACGTATAAAATATTTGATATAATATATTTAATATTTTATTAAATTATATCAATTATATTGTATTTATGTGTATATTTATATTATTGAAATTATTTGATTTATATTTTATAATGTATAAAATATTTAATATAATGTTTAATTTTATATTAAATATTGTATATTATTTATTTTTATTTTTAGTTATTATCAAATATAAATAAAAAAATCATTTTAATATTATACAAGATATTATAAATATACATGTAAATAAAATGTGCATGTATATATAAAATTTAATATATTTAGGATAAAAAAAAACAACAATAAAAAAACTATTTAACAATAAATCTTTCCATTTTAAACTATGCCTTTTACAAAGTTGACGTCCCATATAAAAACAGCACTGCAGCGAGAGCGCGTGTGAGCGGTGACTGCATCATCAGCTGAAGCGCAACAGTCTCAGTCTGCCCTCAGAAGCGCGAGACACACGGAGAGAAAGCTGCAAACAAACACTAGTATTACAATGGAGAAGAAACTCGACAGCATCTCAGCCCGAGTGGACGCGTCAAGTTCATCGAGTGGTAGGACTAAAGGTGCATGATTGTTCCTCATGCATGCAGCATGCACACGGCTCGCGCGTAAGTTTGACAAGCCGACGGTCATGTTTGTACTTTTGCCGTTCTTTGAATGAAAGTGCTTTTATTTCAGCTGCACAGAGACGTGGTGTTATAGTTGTTGCAGTTGGATAATTTAGGCTACCTGCTACTTTGGCCGGTATATTTTAATTATTTAATTATTGGCATGGCATCTGCATCTTATGAAAATCTATATAAAGTAATTTAAGCTTAGTCAGGTTTCCACCTGTGTATAGTTGTAGGGTAACTAGATGGACTGACACGCGTTGTTGTGTTTTTAAACAGCAAGGTTTGTTCACTGTGGACTTGTTTAGCTTGCGTTTCTGCGTCTTTTTATAAAATGCATGACTAGAAGCAGCCACGCAGGTGGGATGAATATCATTGCCTGCGGACACAATCCTTGACCATTATACATGTAGAAAAAACTCGCTCATCTTCTACCAAACGAACAACTCTCAATATTTATAGCACATTCTGGGCTTTGCCATCAAAATTCGTTGTAAATCTAGCACTGCATGCTTACAGGCTACTAATATAAATAGTACTTCTGTCAAAAAACTGTTATAGGGTATGTATAATTTACAGTGCTGGGCAGATTTCTTACAAATTGTAATCCATTACTTATTCCAAATTACATACCTAATCCATTCCATTACACAGTTTAATGAATATAACTTGATTACTTTTAGATTACTTTTGACCTAACTCATTTATCACGTTGATTTAAATAGGATAATTTTGTACTATTGATATAAAAATTAAATACATAAAGAAAGAAAGTATTTTCTAGTTGTTGTTATGAACGTCATGAAGTGCATTAAACAGTACATCCAGGTTTCCCAAGCTTGGGGTTCTTGAAGGTTTGTGAATTTAATGATAATTAAATCAAATGTAAAATTAAAATAAATCATTTCAAAATAACAACAATCAAAGTAAAAAAACGTTTTGTGTGAATGTTAACAAAACTGGAAGACGTTCTGAATGTATGTAACCGGTAGGCTATTTTAGAGAGGAAAATTTAAAAGTTGAAAAAAGGAATTATAGGGAGAATTATGAATAATGTATTGTTATTGTGTGAATATGTAATCATGTAATCAGTAAAAAGTAACTCTAGTCTCTTGAAGAGTATTTAAAAATGTAATGACATTTAATTACAAGTAGGTAATTTTTGGAATCTGATTATGTAATCTAGATTACATGTAATTAGTTACTACCCAGCAGTGATAATACCAAAAATACCATTGCACAGCCTTTCCGTTCCAATATCCCTTCATTATATAGATGACTCCTGCTGATGTGACTTTATTGTGCACACACACAGCAGTTATCACACAGCATAAAATTTATATGATGTTGCTGGTGATCATGCTGATGCTGGATGCACCTCAAGTGCATTGAGAACTGTGGAAATGTGTTCATTTCCCGTTATCTTGAGTAGGCTAGTATAAAGGATAATATGCTTTCACAGACCACTGACTTCTCTGCTTTAAATGATGGCAGAACAATTGCAGAAATGCATGTGATGTTTTCTGTGTAATAACAAGAATTGTACTAATGGTTTGTTGGGTGAATTTTATGTGCTGTTAAAGGGTCCATGATGTTCTGTATTAAAGGGGTCATATGATGCCATTTAAAATTTTCCTTTCTCTTTGGAGTGTTACAAGCTCTTGGTGCATAAAGAAGAGCTGTAAAGTTGCAAAGACTAAAGTCTCAAATCCAAAGAGATATTCTTTATAAAAGTTAAGCGTCAACCACGCCTACCTAAAACGGCTCATTCTAACACGCCCCCACATGTCTACCTCACTGTGTGGGAAGATTTGCATAACGCCGCCCAAATGTTCACACAAAGAAAGAAGGCGTAACTTTTATTCTCGCTGTAGTATTGTTGTTGCCGCTGCCGCCATGTCGTGAAGGCGCTGTGTGCTTCTTTGTGAAAGTGAAACTACTTTGTTTGGTCTTCCAAAAGAGGACGATATCCGCTTCGTCGTGCCTAGAGCTGATCCGTGCTGGTTGATGAGGAAATACTACAGCTTTGTCCTGTGGATCGCCGGATCGGCTTTCACCGTGGACGAAGTGGAGTCCAGCCTGAGGTCGTCACATGTGGTTGCCGCAAGCCTGCCGGACGCTCCTTCGGCGAATCCGCTGGCTGCGCTGTTCTCAAGCCCTCCGCCACTCACTCAAGGCCACCATGTGTGACGCTGTGAAACAATAATGTACAGTATGTGGAAAATAATGTGTTTTTTTAACCTTAAACTGCATAAACACATTTCATTACACCAAATACACAAAATAATGTTCTTTTTAGCAACATCATATGACCCCTTTAAATGACAAAGTACCTAAAGCTTGTTTAAATTGAAGGAAACAAAACTTTATTTTAGCACACAGCACAACTGCTTCCATTTACTCATCTACTTCACAACAATTTGTTACACAGGGTGTTAGTCTCATCATAGACAATGTGAATAATTAGCATTTTCTTTGCAAGGGCGATGATGTAGGCATCTTTAAACCTTGAATCTGCAATGGCATTAATGCGTTTGCTCTCCTAAACAGATCTTAACATTCACACTTCCAAATCCCACATTCAGACAGGTTTATTGCCATTAGAGAAGTGTTGTGCGTTCTCTGAGTGCTTTCAAGGGTAATGCCGTTTCAACTTGTCTTTCAGGGTTGAAATTCTTACAGCTGGTACTGGTTGCTTGTGAGAAGAGACACAATTAATACAGGCATTAGGCAAAGGTTAATGAGAATGAGGGATATAAAAATGAATGTGACATTTTCTGATGCCATCAAATGATCTTATCTATATAATTACGAATATTTTAGCATTTAGATAAAATTACCATTTTAGATATATTCCTTGTTACATCATTAGATATTGCCGTTTGAAGATTGAAATAGTTGGTTTAGACACCTGTAGTGTTTGTAGAAACAAGCTTTAAACTGTGCTGAATTGTGTTTGTTGACTCACTTTCATGTTTTTCTGTGGAACACAGAAGGAATTTTTAAAGAAACTTCAAACAGCTCTTTTCCGGTTCATAGAGACACCATCTGTCTGGTTCATGCAACTGGTGCACTAGTCTATATGTTTTAGTCGTCTGGAGCCACATGATAATGTCATGCTAGGAGCAAACTAAAACATAAGCCATTTCCACAAAACTTTTTGAAGCACATCTCAAGTTTCAGGCTCTATCCTGCATTTTTGAATGTCCTCAATGACTTCAAACCTGACATTATGCAAAGTGGTGAATTTTTTGGATTGTTAACTTTAATACATTATCTATGGATTGCTCTGCAGTGAATGGGTGCCGTCAGAATGAGAGTCCAAACAGCTGATAAAAGCATCACAATAATCCACAAGCAATCCACGCCACTCCAGTGCATCAGTTAACATCTTGTGGAGTGAAAAGCTGCATGTTTTTCATAAACAAATCCATCATTAAGAGGTTTTAACTTCAAAACAATGCTTTTGGCTAAAATTCAAGTACTCTATCCATGATATTGTTTTCTGCAGTGAAAAAAAATAGTCTTGCCTGTTAAAACAAATATGTGGGTAGATTTTGATGTGAGAGGACAACAGGAGCTAGACTTTTACTCTGGAAGAAGCTTTATTATGAATTATAGATTAAAGTTAAAATGCCTTAATGATGGATTTGTTTCTTTCAAGCATGCAGCTTTTGGCTTCTCAAGATGATCCATCATTAAGAGGTTTTAACTTCAAAACAATGCTTTTGGCTAAAATTCAAGTACTCTATCCATGATATTGTTTTCTGCAGTGAAAAAAAATAGTCTTGTCTGTTAAAACAAATATGTGGGTAGATTTTGATGTGAGAGGACAACAGGAGCTAGACTTTTACTCTGGAAGAAGCTTTATTATGAATTATAGATTAAAGTTAAAATGCCTTAATGATGGATTTGTTTCTTTCAAGCATGCAGCTTTTGGCTTCTCAAGATGTTGAGTGATGTGGATAACTTGTGGATTACTGTGATGTTTTTATCAGCTGTTTTGACTCATTCTGACGGCACCCATTCACTGCAGAGGATCCTTTGGCGAGCAATTGATGCAATGCTAAATTTTTACAAATCTGTTCATTTATCTACATATCTACTTATCTACATTTTGGATGGCCTGAGAGTTAATTTTCAGCAAATTGTTATTTTTAGGTGAACTAGTCCTTTAAGTTTTCACATCGGTCATGCAGAGAAAGCAAATTGGCACATATAAGCAGATAGTGTGTGCTAATATTAGGTAGGCGACAGTTTTACTTTTCAAGTTACTTATTTCTCAAACCCACGCTTTGGAAACGCTGGTCACTCAGTTGAAAATTTAACCATTATTGGTTTGAACCCTTAAGTACATATTTCCATATAGAAGAGTGTGAGTCTGCTGAGCTGAGCATGTTGAATATTAAAATCCAGAAGAGTAGATGAAGAAATAGTATTGTACATTTGCAATGCTGCCTCTAACGTATAATGAGCAGACACTTGTTTCCGAATGTTGAGGCTGGAAAATTGACTGTAATTTTTTTTGCTTCCTCATTTTCAGAAGGTCCACACACTGTGCTTATTTGGTGTGAATGACTCAAAAGGTGCGTTTGCTTTAGTCAGTCATTAATGACTTTAGGTCCTTTACATACAGTATGCATCGATGCACACACTGGTTTGTCAGGACTAGCTGCCTCTGTAGAAGTTTTGGCTTATGAATGTCTGTTTCTCAGTGTCTTTCTCCTTTTCAGTCATTTCATTTTGTTTTTGTTGCTTAACCTGTGGGTGGATCCAAGGGCTTGCCAGGTGGTCTTTGCAGTATTACTTGTGAAAGTATTTGTTTTAAAGGCTTAAGATTGCCAACCTGCAGTTCATAAACAGCATTACATCTAATATATATATATATACTTTCACTATTCCTTAATTTTCTGTTGTAGCTACTCTAAATAATGTCTGAAACTTTGTATTACTAGCAGTTCTCATGCTGCCTGTTTATGATAAATCACCTTGGATAAAAGTGTCTGCTAAATCAATAGGCCTAAATGTAGATGTAAATGCACTGAGGTGCCATGCTGAGTTGGCTTAAATATTTAGGACAGTTTTAGTGACAGGACACTGGCACTAAATGCTCAAATCTTCACATTCACAAAAACATTTGTCTGAAATGCATATTATTATATAACAATTTATTGGTGCTCAATTGTTAACAATGTTTCTTATTATCAGTGTTTTTGCTGCTTAAGTTTTGTGGAAACTGTGATACATTCTTTTTTTTCAGGATTCTCAAAGAATAGCATTTATTTTAAATGGAAATCTTTTGTAATCTTGAAATCTTTTATTTATTTATTTATTTAGTTAGTTAGTTAGTAACATTTTTAATTAATTTACATTCACCTTTGATCAATTTAATGTGCCCTTGCTGAATAAAAGTATTAATAAAATAATCATGGGACACTGAAGACTGGAGTAATGATGCTGAAAATTCAGCTTTGCATCACAGGAATAAATTACATTTTCAAATATATTCAAATAAAAAACAGCTATTTTAAAAAGTAAAAAAAAAATCACAGTAGTATGGGTTTTACAATATCTTTGATCAATTTAATGCAGCCTATAGGTAAACATAAGAGGCTTCTTTCAAAAACATTTTTAAAAATCTGAATTATTCCAAACCTTTGACAGTAAGTGTGTGTGTGTGGGCACAATAATTAACAATTAATTATGATAAAATGCAACAATAAAAGAATATGCTAAGAAATAATTGAATTTATAATTGTATTTAATAAAATATTAATATCAATACATTTTAAAGTTTGATTTGTGCACATTCAGTGATAATCAACTCTGCTACTGTAATTCTTTGGCACACCACTTAATAGATTCCTTCTTTTTTCGAAGTAAGATACTTATTTACCACTTAACAAGTGTATTGCCTCTTACAGAGACTAATTACTTATGCCATTCTGTTGCACACAGTTTGGTTGTAAAGCTTTTCTTCTTGGATGGAGATGGTGACCGCATAGAGAGCTCATCTCTGAGCAATTTTTTACTCAAAAAGTGAGTTGCAGCCAGATTAAAAAAGTACCAATATGGGTGTATTACTCTCAATTTTGTTCCAAAATCAGTTCAGATAACTACTGAAATAAATAAAAATAAAACAAAAAAGTACAAATACTGTGTGGACATGTAAAACAAAAAAAACAAAAAATGTAGCATTAAATCTCTTGCTCACCTGTGGATGCTCTGCAGTGAATGGGTGCCGTCAGAATGAGAGTCCAAACAGCTGATAAAAACATCACAATAATCCACACTACTCCAGTCCAACAGTTAACATCTTCTAGAGCAAAAAACTGTGTGTTTGTAAGAAATAAATCCATCATAGTTGTAATTTAAAACCGTATTTTCTAGCCAAAATACAAGTCCATAATCCATATTATTGCTTTCTTCTCTGATAAAGTCTCTCTCCTGTTGTCCTCTCAGATCAAAATCCACCCACATGTTTGTTTAGAACCGTTTTGGTTTGTAAACAGTGCTTGATCTGTGCAGATTTCTCTCCTGATTCAGACCAGATGACTTTTTCACTGGAGACAGCAATATAGACTATAATGATGAATTTGTTTCTTACAAACATGCAACTTTTCACTTCACAAGACATTAACCGATGGACTGGAGTGGTGTGGATTACTTGTGATGTTTTTATCAGCTGTTTGGACTCTCGTTCTGACGGCACCCATTCACTGCAGAGGAACCAAGTGATGCAATGCTACATTTCTCCAAATCTGATGAAGAATCTTGGATGACATGAGGGGGGTGAGTAAATATTCAACAAATTTTTATTTTTGGGTTAACAATCGCTTTAATAAGGAGCATCTTAATGATACTAAACTTTTATCTTAATGGTGCTGGTGGTTCTTTTCACTTAAGAAGCACAGACTCAACCTCCAAATCCTGGAATTATTAATTATTAATTATTATTAATTATTAATTAAATCCTGAAAATCTTAAAATTGCCACCTTAAATACATTTCTGCTGCTTTGAGCCCCGATTGTATTCATCCACTTCGCACTTTTGGAAAACCACGGATTAATTGCCATGAGCACTTCCCGTCGGTCTCTCTGGCTTTTTCCACTAGGTTTGGTTTGCAGTGGAGCCAATTTCTGTTTTTCCCGTCGGGAGCTGGAGCGGTAAGCAGCTGCCAGGATGGCCGCCTGCCGTCGGAGCGGGGCCAGGCGTGAGCGGCGGAGGGGAGAGAGTTCGCGTCAGAAAGAAACTCACTGGGAAGAGCGAACAGAAGGCGTTTGTTTATGAACGCCTGGGGCCAAAAGGAGAACGGACACGCTTTCATGTTTAGAAGCTCCCTCCAGGCTTGTTTATGCCACATATTCACAGTGTCTTTGCTTACTCAGGTGTCATGCCAGAGCGGCTCCTCAACCGCACACTTCAGCATCCGTCCGCTGCGGTTCGAGTCAATGTTGAGCTGCCGTGAAGGTCATTGTTTAGGATTGGTCTTGGTGTCATTACGTTTATGAACACCTGGGGCCAAAAGGAGAACGGACACGCTTTCATGTTTAGAAGCTCCCTCCAGGCTTGTTTATGCCACATATTCACAGTGTCTTTGCTTACTCAGGTGTCATGCCAGCGAGAGCGGCTCCTCAACCGCACACTTCAGCATCCGTCCGCTGCGGTTCGAGTCAATGTTGAGCTGCCGTGAAGGTCATTGTTTAGGATTGGTCTTGGTGTCATTACTTGCTTTTTCTTGGGAATTTGACCTGTAATTCATTCCCTCCATCTCAAAACCTCACGTGTGGTCTCGTCATAAAATATTACAAAAATCTTACATATACTCTAAAAAATAAAGGTCCCAAAAGGGGGTTTCAGAGTTATGCAAGTGAAGAACCATTTTTTGGTTCCCCGAAGAATATTTCAGTGAACAGATCTTTAAAGAATCACTTTTTTCTTAGCGTGGAGAACATTTTAAAGATCTGAAGAATCTTCACTCTTTAAAATAAAGGTTTCAAAAGTGTTTTTTCCCCTTTGAGAACCTTTCTGTGAGCAGTTCTTAGAAGAACCATTATTTTCTTAGTGTGAAGAACATATTAATAATCTGAAGAAGCTTTTTGCACTTTTATGCAATGGAATGGTTCTTTGGATGTTAAAGGTTCTTCATTGAAATATAGATACCAATATCCTTTATTTTTAAAGGGATAGTTCACCCAAAAATGAAACTTCTGTCATCATTTATGGACCCTCAAGATGTAAGAGTTTCTTTCTTCTGCTGACCACAAAAGAAGGTATTTTGAAGAATGGTTGGTAACCAAAACTTTTTAAGGTATCCATAGAATCAAAAAATACTATGGAAATCAATGGCTACCATCAACTGTTAAGTTACCAACATTCTTCAGAAAATCTTCTTTTGTGTTCAACAGAAGAAAGAAACCGATGATAGAGTTTTCATTTCTGGCTGAACTATTCCTTTAAGAGTGTAGATTTCACGTCAGCTGCACTTTAATTGTCTCCAATAGATGTATCAATATCATCGATCCTAAGATACTGATCATAAACTGTAATGTTTCATTGCGAGTTTTGATCTGTCATTCTCAACGTCCACAGCTGAATATTATATAATTCATAACCGACTATCGTAAGATCAAAGATATGACAGAATCTAAAGACAGGCGTGCAAACAGATCAAACGCAGTCACTGATGCACCTCCCTTATCATCTGAATATATTAAAGCATCACAAGTTTTCTTTTTCCGTCACGCTCAGAACATATGTGCCCTCAATCTGCAAGATTAGACATTGTGTGCTTAAGTAGCACGAGTTATTATATAAAGGCAGTTTTAAAATCCTTTAGGAGTTTAACACTTTCTATATAAAAACATTACAATCAGATACTATTAATATCTTTTTTTAATCACATTTTACAAACAAAGGCAACATAACTAATATATCTGTACACTGTTCTAGAAATAGGCCTAGTTTACCTTCCCTACCTGTAATCACATGAAGTGCCAGATAGTAATTTTATCATAAATGATCCCCAATCGGAATAATAAAGTAGGAGCAGGAGTGGGATTTCACTGTGCCTTTTCACTGGATCAGTTTAATAGGAAGCTCATTCTGATTCAGAACACACTGATATACAACACTGACATCTGGAGGCTGATTTGCAAAGCTACATTGCAGAGGGTGTTTATTTCTGTGTTCCATAAAACATGATTTACTTAAGGGGAGACAGGGGGAGTGATATTTAAATGTATTAATTTTTCTTCATATACGTTTTTATGCTTTTGAATTCAAACTAATATCTATTTTACAACTAGGTTGTGATTCAAATTGAATATGAATGATGAAACATACAGGACTTTATCATGGCTCTAATGTTGGGACAATCGTGATACATGTTATGCAATAAAAATTGTATGACTAAAATGAAAAAGTGGATCATTAAAATGTATTATGAACATTCTTTTGAACTCATAATTGAGGTAGGCACTTTGACTTCTTACATTAAATTCAATATTATGATCTAGTGGCTTCATTATAGTACCATTACATTTGGCACATATAAACATTTCTTGCATGCAAATGCACAAGAAAGGATCTCCAGAATCAAATGTGAAATAAAAGTAACATTTTCCTGTTTTTACCTGCTTTTTTACCTTTAATTTGGTTTCTTTTTGAAGTTCTGTTTATCATTTTTTGAAAGTTTTTACATACTTCCTGTATTTAAATACATTTAGGGGAGAGCGGGGCACAAAGTAACACTTTTTGACTTTCTCAAATTGTGTAAATCCACATGGGGTTCAGAATATAATTTCTTTTATCCATAGTAATTTCATACTTGTCTAGTACAAATATGTTGCTTTGTTTCATAATTACAATGTATATGTTTTTCTTTATTTACCCTCAAAAATTGGAAGTGAAATGTGACAACATGCCCCGTAGGTGGGGTACATTGTAACAGCTGAGGGGCACGTTGTAACATGACCATATGACAGCTTAAAATGTTATCTGATCGCATGAAAAAAATATACAAGACAAATTAAAATATTTTGTCAGTAAAATAAAATAATTATTTATTTCAAATAAAATAATGGCATTTTTTAAGAATTAAAAATAATCTGATTTTGGAGTTTGACAATGAGGACATTGCAACCATGCTTGGGACGGCCCACGTAAACGAGCCAAAATGCTTTACATGTCTTACATTTCTTAACACTAAACATTGACTGTCAGTCTTTATTCACCTGTTTCTCGTCGTTTATCATTAAAAGTTATTAAAGTAAACAGTGTGAATTGCATCGCTAATGTCATAGAATAGCACATTGTAACGCAGTGTTACAACAGGCCCCATCTGCGCAACTGGAGTTTAAAACCGATTACTGTCTTATGATAGTTAGCGAAGCATTAAAAAATAATCTAAACTGATAAATAACAGATTGGAGATTAAAATAATAGCAGATTTGTCTCATTTTAAATGAGTAATAAAAACTGAGATGACAAATTTACCAGAAATATAATTTTACTATAGTAAAATAAATGTTTAGCGATATCTTCAAAAGACTTGAATGGAGCACTTTTTTCTCTATATAATGTTGATATGGTAACTAGTAAATGCTGTAAATTTGGTTATGCTAGCATGTGTGGAAATATTTAAACCACGTGTGTTACAACTTACCCCGCGTTTATTTGTGCCCCGCGCTTCCCTATAATATGTATTAATAATAATAATACATATAGTACATGTAAAACATTTAATAAAAAAATATTCATAGCAGAGCAGCATGGTCGAGTAGGTAGGTGGCAACAATTTGAATTTTTTTATTAATGAGTCTCTGATTCATTTATTCAGCTTATTCGCTTAAAAGGCTTCATTCAGAAACTAAATAAGCTGCTGAATTCGGAACCGCACGCTAGCATACTGCTCTTTTTTCAAAGAAAGACAAGCTAAAAATAATAAATAGTGTACTGTTTGGTTCTGATTTCAGCAATCGTCTTCATGAATGAGTCATTGAATAGTTCACTCAACAGATTCGTTTAAAAACGCTGAATCATTCTGGAACGAAACACCACTGTTGCTCAGTGTTGCAGCGACACAGCTTGTGGCCTTGTTTGGAAAACATTTTTTTGGAAATAATTGGAAGTTTTATGTTTAAAATTTAAGCTATTTCATACTAACTTATTTATTAAACTGCAGTATTGCACAATTGGACTGCCTCCTTGTTGTTCCAGTGAGTTCTCAAAAACTGCGTCGAATAGTAACAGCAACTAGCAACGGCAGATTGTGATAGCAGTTCCACACACAACAGTCTTTGAGACGCTTTTTGATTTTTGTCTTTTTTAGTATAATTGTGCTTTGAACTGATGTATAAAACAAATTGATATGGATAATATATGTGGTGAAGTGAAGCGATGTTTGACAGCAGAAATGAGCGGAAGCACTTTACGAAAGGTTTAGGCTACGTCTACACGAAGCCAGAGCTTTCCCTATCCGATTTTTTTCCCCCCTCGTCTCTGTCAGGGTCTGGTGTCTGGTGTTTCTCCCTCTCCCCACCAGAGGCGAGCTATTTCATACTAACTTATTTATTAAACTGCAGTATTGCACAATTGGACTGCCTCCTTGTTGTTCCAGTGAGTTCTCAAAAACTGCGTCGAATAGTAACAGCAACTAGCAACGGCAGATTGTGATAGCAGTTCCACACACAACAGTCTTTGAGACGCTTTTTGATTTTTGTCTTTTTTAGTATAATTGTGCTTTGAACTGATGTATAAAACAAATTGATATGGATAATATATGTGGTGAAGTGAAGCGATGTTTGACAGCAGAAATGAGCGGAAGCACTTTACGAAAGGTTTAGGCTACGTCTACACGAAGCCAGAGCTTTCCCTATCCGATTTTTTTCCCCCTCGTCTCTGTCAGGGTCTGGTGTCTGGTGTTTCTCCCTCTCCCCACCAGAGGCCGTCATTTCCCATCCTCCTGGACTCCGTTACCTTCACTCCACTCACCTGTTCTCTTATCACCTTATTATTGATTAATTTGTCCCAGCTGTTTACCTGATTGCCTCTCCCTTATAAGCTCCCTGTGTTTTCTGTTCTGGGCTCGTTTGTCTCACATAGGTGTCGGTGCACACCGTTGATTTGTGGCTGCCCTGTGCTCAGTTTACGTCTCGTGGTGAGCACTTGTGTTACTCTGGCTTTTTCCCCCTTCGGGGTGGTTTCATTTG
This sequence comes from Sinocyclocheilus grahami, assembly GCF_001515645.1. Lineage (NCBI taxonomy): Eukaryota > Metazoa > Chordata > Actinopteri > Cypriniformes > Cyprinidae > Sinocyclocheilus > Sinocyclocheilus grahami. The sequence goes on along the minus strand of NW_015505479.1, from coordinate 138,032 downwards.
TGTTTTTGTGTTATTTTTGTGAATTAGAAATAAAGACCCCCATCTGCCTGCACTTGAGTCTTCGCCTCTTTCGAACCGTGACAGTCTCAAGAAATATCTGCGTCCACACGAAACCACAAAACGATGTAGTATACATGCCAGACCAGCATGTAGCGCTGTAATTCTGCCACAGAGATACACTAAAAACGGAGAAGACTTGGACTATGCGCATAAACCTTGCGCGCGGTATACAAACGAACATGGAACAATACATTTATTAATCTGTGTTAATGTTAGTTAATAAAAAGACAATCGTTTAGTGTTTGTTCATGTTGCTGCTATGTGACGTAGTGGTGTCTGACTAGGGGCGAGACGTGGGCTGATGACGTCAGCGTTTCAGAAAATATACGGATTCGCTGTCCACACGAAAACGCAAGGGCGGCGTTTTCAGATTTATCCACTCTGGGACCCGGTTTAAAAAAATATCGGTTTCACTCTCCCAAAACGCCGGATCCGTGCGGACAAAACGCCTATACGATACAAAATGTATGCGTATTCAGCTAAACACATCTCTGTGTGGACGGGGCCTTAATGAACTAACATAAGATAACATTGTGTTCATTAATATCTGTCACTGTTAATAAACTTTTTGTTCACGTTCATTCACAGTGGCTTAACTAGTGTCAACAGATATTACTTATGACTGTAGAATGTATGTGTGAAATCAACATGAACTAAATTAGAAATGCTGTAGAACAATTGTTCATACACCGTAAAAAATTACCGTGAATTTAACGGTAAGAGACTGTAAAAATGCTACAGTAAAAACCTGTTAAATGGTTAATGGTAAATTCCCCTACTATATACTGTGAAAAACTGTTTTGGAAGTGAAAAAGACTGTATAACTTGCAGTGAATAACCATAAATTGACATTCCCAGAATTCCCTGCGTTACATTTCAAATTTGATGTTTTTTTTGTTGAAATAACTATGTTTCTTCTTATCAGTTTTGTATATTAGGGTTGTGTGTTACACCTAATGTTGTTAAATGAATGTTTATTGCATTATTTCAGTTTCATGTGTGTTACCATGATGGTGTTCAGTGTTTGTGTGAATGACACTGTGCACCTTCTATATATGTTATTATTTAAAAGCTGCTTGTGATGGGCTTTGGTTCATCACGTGACTTTCTCATCACCACCTGCATTTGGTGGTTATCAGTGTATTACAAAGCTACAAAACAGATTTCAGTACTTCAATAGGTTGGTATATTAACATTATATCAGTTAATGAAATTACAGTATTTGACTGTAAATTTAAGTTAAAACCTAAAACCCTAAAACATTGCTACTGTATTTTTTACGGTAAAATTCCGGCAACCACAGCTGCTGGTTTTTTACCGTAAAAAAAAAAAAAAAAAAAAGTAAACATTTTTTTTTACAGTGTATATTATTATTTGAACAATAACGGATAACAATTATATATATTGCAAATGAACAGGATGGTCAGTTTGGTTTTTAGCATCATATTTTTCAAGAGTACCTGTAGGAGTATTGACTTAAGGCTAAATCAGCATCACTGAGTGTTTTTTGGGTTGCTGTAACAGGTTGACTGGCAGTGTGTTGCTTGTTATCTCTTGTTACTCGGTAGATTAGCTAAATAATTGATGTGGACATCCCCTCACATCGACTCACGGTCAAGCAGTGTGTATGTATGTGTGTGAATTACAGTACGGTACCATTTGTTAGGTGGAGAAGTGAACAATTATGTCTGGTGTACAGATGCAATTTACAAAGTATTCAAAATAGATGTAGCAAAAACCCAATAAGACTTTTCCATTGGCTTGTGGATTATTGGAGAAATTAAGCTCTGTGACCAACAAAAGTTTATTAAGGGTGATTTTGCAGCTCAGTGCATTTATTCGCTATGTCAAGCTGTTGTTGAAACTAAAAATAACTTCCGTTTATATCCTAGCGTTTATAACTTTTCAATGTAAAAGTTGTAAAAACCGCTTTCGATGTAAAAAACTGCTGACTCACTCATAAAAACGTCTCTGGTCGCCATCTAATGGCGGAACAATGTAACTAAAATCACCATCACAAACAAGCACCATTTCTCAATACTAAATGCTATTATTAAATGCTATTATTTATATAAAATAATATTTATATATTATTTATTGAATAATAATATTTAATAAACAACAACAACAGCCATCATAAAAGTTGCTAGGCAATTCAGTCAAAAGTACAAAGGCAGTGCTCTGATAAACAGCATTGAATTTACATAAACATGAGATTTTACCCAAAACAAATGATATCTATGATATGTTTAACCACTGCAGAGACATCAGAGCCAGTGGTACATTCCAGAAGATCTGGCCGAGGTGAGGCGCTCTCGGGCAGCTTCATGAACGCAGAACGACCATCTGGAGCTCACATGTCCGAAAACGTCAAAGCAAATTTTCAAATGGACGTTATACTTATTCACAAACTGCATATTTGAAATATAAACAAGTACATTCATTCATATCTATCTATCTATATTTGAAAACTGTTGGCATAGCAGCATTGTAGCTCAGTCTTTTTGTTCTGGCAGAACAGACAGAATGCTGTTATCTTCTTATTTTCAGATAAACAGGTCCCTTCGGATAAAAGCAATGTATCCAATTTTTCAGTTAAATCCATCCGTTGTGTTTTAATGGTGCAGGATTTTGCAATCTGTGAGTGCTGGATTAATTAACTCTCTCTTTGAAGATACGTTGTTGTGCTCCAAGTTTCGCTTTGTGATCTGAGTAAACAGACAGTAGCTAACTGGATAAAAAATATGATTAATGCAGATTTAGTCCAAAACTGTACATCTGATTCTATAGAAAGTGCTTGTTATGTTAAGAGTGTTAAGAATGAATGTGTGTTAGATCTTACAGATTTCACACATATTTTCTCCTTAATGGGGAAACAAATCGAAACTTCAAATTGTAACAAATCGCATCATATGACAATCCGTGTATCATTCGATCGTTCGTTTTTTGATTTAATATTGAAAGTAGAAAAATGAGAAAACGGCTCCTTTTTCCGTTTTTTTTCCAAAAAATGAGAAACGAGGATTCAGCTTAAATTTTCGTTTTTCGTTCATGGGTGGAAAAATGAATAAACAGCTTGAATATTTGATTTCTACATGTGGGTGGGAATTAAACGCCCCTTTCTGCTGATTGGTCAGCCGAAGATCAAACCGTGCCGTAGTCAGTTCTTCTGCAGCAAAATAATAGTCCTCCACTGCTGCAGTTGTATGGATTCTTAACACATTTATTGCAACTACATTTAATCTTTTTTTCATCAAACTAACAGTCAAATGAATAGCTCGACACAACTCGTACCGGGGCAGAGTCTAGACAGGGCTTTCTTCTGTGTAGATATAAATTCTATTCTTTGCATCAGCTGAGCATCTTTCTGGTGCATGCCGCAAACATGAACCACAGGGAATACTCGTCTTTTAAAAGGCTTAATTTAGGTTATTTTACATTAAATGCATCATATAAGTCACTTTGGAATAAATCACAGTAGGCCTATGTATCATGATAAAAAAA
>NW_015505479.1:125524-133269 GCF_001515645.1 Sinocyclocheilus grahami | reverse complement strand
CGACTTTACAGTCTGGAAATACTTTAGGCTATAGCAAATTATTTCTCGGACCCCCTATCACTTTAAGAACTGCTGGTCTACACAGAAAAAAGACCTGTCTAGACTCTTCCCCGGTACGAGTTGTGTTGAGCTATTCATTACTCTGTTTGATGAGAAAATTATGAAATTGATCAAATGGGTACAACTGCAGCAGCAGAGGACTATTATTCTGCGGCGTGGTACAGCAGAAGAACTGATGATGGCGCGGTTTGATCTTCGGCTGACCAATCAGCAGAAAGGGGCGCTTAATTCCTGCCCACGTGTAGAAATCGAATATTCAAGCTGTTAATTCATTTTTCCACCCATAAACGAAAAACGAAAATTTAAGCTGAATTCTCGTTTTTCTTTTTATGAAAAAAAAAAAAAAAAAAATGAAAAAGGAGCCATTTTCTCATTTTTCTACTTTCAATATTAAATCAAAAAACGAATGATCGAATGATACACGGATTTATGACCCCTTTAAAACAGTTGGTAGCATAATTCGACAGCGAAAAATGCTACCTATCAGATTTTGCTTCCAGCATGATTTTTATGTGGTGTGAGTTTTTTTAACAAGTACACCTACACCTACCCCAACCCTAAACCTACCCTTACAGTATTAAAAATACAGGGTTGGTAGCATAATCTAATCGGTAGCATTATTTGTTAGAACACCGGCTCGTGACCATTTTCATTTGAAGTCACTCAGCACTAAGTGAGCCATGCCATAAATATTGTCGGTTTTATTTAGTTAATATCTAGAGTGTCAGAAATGCATCATAATACAAACCCAGTCTTATATTGTGTTCATTATACGTTATGTATTTGTTGTTAGTAATCTCTGTGATTAATCAGTCGCATTAGCTCAAAATAGAAACAGCAGAGCAGGAGGAGGATAATGATATGAAGCTCTGGAGCTGTGATTGTTTTGTCTTACTGGATTTCTCTCTGCAGGCTGATAGATCAATCTTTTTAATGCACCTGTAAATGTGAACCTCCCTGTGTCGTTTTGTACAGAGGATGAATCGCGACGCTGGACTGAAATCCACACCAGCTAATATTTTTGTATGCTCTAAACGCTGCCATAGACTACGTCAAAAATATTGGTCATGTGGAATTCCAGAAATCCAAGTAATTCTGCTGATGTGTAAATATGAATTAGATGAAATAATATTTGTTGTAAAATTGTATATACGTACATGTGTACATACTGGCCTACATTATGCAATGAGGGTGAGTAAATGATGACAGAATTTTAATTTTTGGGCGAACTGTCCCTTTAAGCAGTGTTTTGTCTTTTTTTATTAAAAATATCTAACAAGTTCAATTTAATAGATAGGCAAAAATTTTAAATTTTTTTTTAACTAAATAAATCAAGTTTTACTTACCCAATCAGCTTTTTTTGTAGTACAGCAGTTAATTGTAAGTATATTTTTGTTAAATGTTCATTCATTCCTGTTCATAATGCATTGCTATTAATTTAGACAACTGAAATTATCAAATGAATCCGTATATGAAGATATTAACATGAATTTAGATTAACAAATGCCTGTAAAAGTATGTTAGCTATTTTAGCAGCTAATGTTAACATATAGTGCTATATTTCATGTTACCAAAAACTATCAATTACGTGAAAAATATTGGCTATTCAGAAATTGGTAATTTTCTTTTTAGATTACTAATATTAGGTATGTGTCATGAAAACATGTTGATTTGATCACCATAAGTCAATATTCTAATTTCTATAAATCAAAGTAATTCAGTTGATGTGTTAATAACTATGTGAATTGGCCATTGGGAATTTGGCAAAAAAATAAAATATTTCTCCAGATTTTTTAAATTAGGTATGTGTCATGAAAACCTAGATTAATAAATGCTGTAAAATAATGTTATTAATATAATATTTATATTTAAATAGTATATTATAGTGCTGGGTAGTAACTGATTACATGTAATCTGGATATCTTAATCAGATTCCAAAAATTAAATTAATTAAATTACATTTTAAAATACTCACAATCAGACAGTTACTTTTTTATTGATTACATGATTCCATGTTATTGACACAATAGCAATAAATTATTCAAAATACATTCACTTCATGTTGTTAATAACAATGAAGTAATATCATTTTATTTGGCTTTAAACAGACTATAGATTGTAAAACTATGTGCGTGTAGTCATTATTCTATATCATCTGAGACTAAATGATTGCTGACAAGATCAGGTGTGTATTCTCAGTACAGTCGGCCCTGTTGATTTGTGTATATGCCGCACGCTGAGTGATTTTATGGGAGGTGGGGTGGGGGGTCTAAATGTTGCTAAATATGGCATCCGAGCAGCAGGGGAATCTGTCTGCGAGCCAACACTTCATTATTGGCTCTATGTTTGCTTGTGCGTGTGTGCCAGCGAGGGAAGAGAATGACGTGTGTGTGTGTGTGTGTGTTTCTCGGCAGAAAAGTACACTTCCCATGGGTCCAGCCCTGGGTCCTGTGAGTAAAATGTCCATCATTGACATGAATGATCACGCCGCTCTCTGATTGGCCGCTCTCAGGTGCAGATGCTGATCATGTTTCACTGTCCCCTCATGAGAGAGAGGGGCAGATAAAGGCTTGAGCAGACAGTCTGATCACTGGAGTATCTCTCATCCTCCCCTCTTTTCTCACACGAAATACTAGAAAGCGTTCTGTAGCGTGAAACCTGAGCATCTTTGTGTTGCTGTGAAGCCGCCGAAGGTTGAGCAGCTCTTCTAAGACCACAAGGTAAGAAAATACTCTCGCTGGAGGAGAGAGTGCAAGACTCTTTTGCGGGTTCAATAGTGCTGCTTCATTTAATTAACAGAATTAACTATCTAGTCTTAAACTAGAACGGGAGCTTTTTGTCTAGTTTGATGCATTTTTCAACGTGTTGATGTTAAATTCATCTGTTGCTAAACTCTCACTAGTTGCTGTTATATAGGGGAGGCTATTTAACCCATTCTGGCATATTATGAATCTATATGTAATTGAAGACATAGTTGAGGAACTATATATCGAAAACTATAGTAGTTTTTTGTATGGTTATATTGAAAAGCTCTTTAGGTTAGTTTTTAAGTGCAGAAGGTTCGATAACCAAATGGTCATATTTTATTTAGCCTCTCAGCCCACTCGGGAAACAGAAAATGTAAATTATTCCTGCCTCTTAGGAAGAAGAAACATAGGATTGAAAGTGCATCATTTTAACAGCAGCCTCTGGGTTCGAGTAGTTGTAGTGTGACCATGTCTGCCCCAGTCAAGAGGACTCAATGGGACGAAGACCTGACTCAGTTTCGTAAGGATCACGGCCTTTCCAAGAAAGTGCTGCTCAACTGCTGTCTGGTCAGGCGGATCATCTCCTGGGCTTCCCCCAACAAAAAAGGTAAATCCCTCTTCCAGATAAGTAGGCATCGCTGTAGTACCGCCAAAAATGCGGATGTGAATTTTACTGTCTTTGCGAAAGTCTGATGGAGCTAGATAAAATAAAGGTTCTTTATTGGTGTTGAAGGTTTCATGAAGATTCGTTAACATTCATGGAACTTTTCCATTCCACAAAAGGTCCTTTATAGTGGATAATGGTTCTTTAGAGAATTTTGAATTTTTTTATTTTTTTAGAGCTGTTTACTGAAAGTTTCTTTGAGGAGCCAAAATGTTTCTTCTATGGCATTGCTATGAAAACCACCTTTTGAAATCTTTATTTTTAAGAGTGTATAATGGATTTTCTAATGCTTTTAAGTACTGTACTTTATGTGATTAAAGTGTCGGTTACATGATTTTACACAAACATATGGTCGCTGAAGCTTTTTTTGTTATCCAAAAAAGAAAATTGGCATTGTTTACTCACCCTCATGTCATTTCAAACCTCTATGGCTTTTTTCTTCTGAGAAACAAAATATTTTGATTCATGTCTCTGTTTTTGGACAGTTGAAACTATTTGGTTACCAACATTCTTCAGAATATCATCTTTTGTTTTCTGCTGAAGAAAGTCATACAGATTTGGACTGACATAATTGAACGACATGAAACAGAATTTTCATTTTGGTGAACTGTCCCTTTAAAATTGTGAAGATTTTGCACTATAGTCCTATAGGCCAACCTATTTTTTATACTGTATCTGGCTTTTTATCAGTTCAGAAAAAAGAACAAAAGCCCATTAATTTAGATTTTGTAAAATAAACCAAAAAATATTGCAGTTTACAATCAGTTTTGGGAACATGGTAAAGTTCCAGGATGAGGCAAATGTTTAATTCTGACGCAAGTTGGCACAACTGGTGATCTAATTTCAGAAAGTGACACTTGGAGCTCTCAGAACATTTTAAAAAACAAAAAAAATCTGATTTGAAACTAGCATTTGGACGAGTTGGCTGAAAAGTAGAGTTTTGTTTCATCAGAGAACCTGCATGGGACCAGTTCATTAGAGATACGCAAATACTCTTTACAAACAATCTGTTTTAATTCTTTGTTTTAAATGAATAGTTCATCCTGTCATTTTTTTTTACTCAACCTCATGTCGTTCCAAACCTGCATGACTTTCTGTTTTTTATAGAACACAAGTGAAGATATTTTGAAATCATTTGGGTTACCATTGATGTCCTAAAACCCACTGAATCATTTCTCAAAATATCATCTTTCACATTCAACAGAAGAAAGTAAGTCATACACGTTTGGAACGACACCAGGATGAATAAATGATGACAGAATGTATTTTTTTTGGGGGGTGATCTTTCCCTTTAATAGAGAGGTTATTCTACTGTGGTAGTAATATAATTTTTTCATATTCGCTGGGAATCTTTAAGACATTCTTGCTTCCTCTGCTTATTGAAGTCAAGCCACTTGACGCATTGATGTCTAATCTGCTGAAAGAGGGACCTCGGGTAGTAATGCTGATGTGATATTGATCATTTTACTTCCCTCTGTTGGATTTATGTTGCGTTCGGTGTTTCGACTGATCACACTTTATGGTCTCATGTGAAGTGACAGGCATAATAAATCATTGTATTACAGTGAAGGGGATATCGATGAGTTTTACAGTTGTAAATTTACAGTTTCTCATTTGTTAAATGGCTAAAGAGTGTTTGTGATGTTGTTTGCTTTAGATCTCACTGCATTGCTTTCAGTGGATTCGTTCAATCTTGTCGCTCTTCATACAGTGTGAAATGATGTTAGAAATGGCTAAACAGCTTTCAAATGTAGCTTGAAACTGCCAAGTGAGTGTTGCTAGCTAAAAAAAGACCATTCTGGCAAAGTCCATGGAAACTGTAATGGAAACGATACTAATGAAAGTAAAGCAGATGCTGAGGGAATGTGGTGGTTCAAAAAGATTTCCGAATTCTCAAGAGAGGTAATACAGCATGGCATAAAAAGAAACCGCATGCTGGATATAGATTTGTGGTTCATTCCTAGCTGTGGATCACACGATGTGTGTTTATGTTTGTGTGATGGAGTCGCAGCCTGTGTTTGTATGTGTACATGTATTTGTGTCTCTATTCATAAGACAGTTATTATCTAAGACGCTGTGTGCTGTAATCACAAGGGCTCAGGAAACAGCTGTGCCCTTCATAGTGTCAGGTGCTGCTGTCAGTGTCCAGCCTCGCTGAATGGACAAACTCAATAGGTTTATTTGGCTGCTTCAACACAGGCCTGTCTCAGTGCAGCATAATCTGCTTTGACTATATAATTCCATTCAAAAGCATAACCTTCAAGATGGATTAAACTGAAACAGCAGAAAACTGCATTCGTAAAAGTGATATATGGCATCAAATCTGTCTTCTGGATGTTATATCTGCAATGCAGCCACATAACGCTGTATTTTATGAAGCTGCGTAATTGCAAGGCACATAACTTTTATGGCCGTTTCATAGTCTAATTGAAAATTTGATTCACTGTACAGCTGTGGTTCGGTTGCAGATGTCCTTTATATTTATGTTAATGGTCAGATTAGAGCCATTAACCCATTGCTTCATTCATGAATAGTTTGTAATAATTTCAGTTCAGATATGTGACCCTGGAGCACAAAAGCAGTGTTAGGTCGCTGGGGTATATTTGTAGCAAGAGCCAAAAACACATTGTATGGGTCAAAATTATTGATTTTTATTTTATGCCAAAATCATTAGGATATTAAGTAAAGATCATGTTCCATGAAGATATTTTGTAAATGTCCTACTGTGAATATATTAAAACTTAATTTTTGATCAGTAATATGCATTGCTAAAAAATTCATTTGGACCACTTTAAAGGTGATTTTCTCAATATTTAGATTTTTTTTTGCACCCTCAGATTCCAGATTTTCAAATAGTTGTATCTCGCCCAAGTATTGTCCTATCCTAACAAACCATACATCAATGCAAAGCATACTTATTCAGCTTTCAGGTGATTTATAAATCTCAATTTCGAAAAAAACTGACCCTTATGACTTGTTTTGTGCTCCAGGGTCACATATTGTAATATTATGGTGCATAATTAAAAGTGATATTAACCTAGAAAAAAACTGGACTGAAAGTTGTCATGAAATATAAATTATTTTGTGAATGCATGTTACTGTAAATACTTTATGCATATGTTTATTTATTTAATGTTGACCTAAAAATGTTCAAATCAAAATGCCATAACTCAATCTTCTGGTGAAAACGGTAGATTTCTCTCTGGTGTTGTTTGCCAGACTTAACAATCGACTGTAAGCTCAAATTAATTTGAGTACAACCAAAGACTTTAGAAATACCAAGACAGGGTTCTCAATACGATGAATGATATCATTAATTTTAGATATACCAAACGGGCAGTCTTTGCTCTCATTAGTCTATTATTTGTTCCAGAGTAAATAGTATTATCTGAGGGCAAAGTTTAATAAATTTATATTTTTATATAGCTTTAATCCTGTATCAGAGCACTGCCTTTGTACTTTTGACTGAATAGCTTAGAATATTATTGTTCGATAAATATTTATATAAATAATAGTAATATTAATAATAGTGTTTAGTGTTGGGGAAAGTTACTTTTAAAAATAATGCATTACAATATTGCTTTACTTCCCAAAAAATTTAACTAATTATGTTCACGTCTGTACAGTAGAGGGCGCAGCTCAAACAAATTGCATGAAGAATATGAAGCAGGAGAAGAAAATTCAACACTATTCAGCATTAACAATGTTTTTTTTTTTTAAAGGTAACTAAAATAATTGCTTTGTTTTAATTTGAATCATTGTAAGTCATCCTAAGGTTCACTTGAAAGTTTGCTGAGCCCCTGATTGAGAACCACTTGTCTAAATACTTATGATTCAGTCTAAAATGAGTCATTGTCATTTAAAGGGGTCATGTGATGCTATTTTAAAGATCATTAATTTGTGTATTTGGTGTAACAGAATATGTTGACATGCTTTAATGTTCAAAAAACACATTATTTTTCAAATACTGTACATTATTGTAGGTCCTATATGCCCCGCCTCTCTCAAACGCTTCGTTTTCTACAAAGCCCCCTCCTTTGACAAGCGCAGTCTGCTCTGATTGGCCAGTTGACCCAGTGCATTGTGATTGGCCGAACATCACAAGCACGCGTCGGAAATGTAACGCCCCTTATCATAATCGCAGCTTCAGCTTTCAAAGTAAATATCAAAACAGTTATTAATGTCGTTAGTTTTACCATCAGTTCAAGCCCGAAAGGGCAACAGAGTCGCGTGACCGACACAGTGATGATGCAGTACACAAGCCGCGGTTAAGA
>NW_015505479.1:114675-125430 GCF_001515645.1 Sinocyclocheilus grahami | reverse complement strand
AACACACGACGCGTTACTCTGCGCTGTGCAAAACTCCGCATTTGAACAGTCAATAGCAAATACTTAAACTAATAACAAAACATACTTACAGTCGCTGATTCAGAAGCGCCAGATTGTCATAGCAAAGTCAGAATTGACTTTTTTTGTTTTAGAAATAGCCTTTGTGCACAGCCAGACTTGTACTCTTCTAGGTTAAAAAAAACTGTCGTCCATAAAATGCGTTGCACAAATTCGAACATCTGGGTTGTGCTGTTCTGTTGTAAATAAATCTTAACCAATGATTCCTAATTGCATCTACTTCCGGAAGACCAAATAAAGTGCTTTTGCTTTCGCACTGAAACACACAGCATCTCCCTGACATGCTGCATCAACACTACTGCTGTTCCTGAAACCACGTCTTCTTTCTTTGCGTGCACATTTGGGCGGCATTATGCTAATATTTCCACATAGTGATGTAGACATGTGGGGGCGTGTTAGAACGAGCCATTTTAGGTAGGCGTCGTTGACTCTTAACTTTTATAAAGCATATCTCTTTGGATTTGAGACTTTAGTCTTTGTAACTTTACAGATCTTCTTTATGCACCAAGAGCTTGTAACACTCCAAAGAGAAAGGAAAACTTGAAATCGCATCATATGACCCCTTTAAAGCATCTATGGAACATTAATGTGCAGAAAGACTGTCATAAATGTTCAGATGACTGTGGTACCTCTGTGACCACTGGATGGGGCTGTATCCATATGTTTCCTCATCCACTCAGCCAAACAACACTGTATGACTAGAGTTCACCAACAGAAACTGAATACTCTAATAATAGAGCTGTTGTCAGTTTATAGGCCACCCTGAAGGCTAATTCACCAGAGGCTCTAAATTTGATATAGTAATGTACTGTGGATTTTTATAATAGTGTTTAAATAGGGTATGTGGTTAACATTGCTAGGACGAGGTGGTTATCTTTTGTTCACATCTACCAAGTTTGTTTTAATGACTGTCTGATTCATCAAGCCGATTCATTTAACTCATAAACTTGTGGTTATTTTATTTTATTTATTTATTTTTGTGTGAATTCAGCAGTACACGTTAACCATATTTCAAAAACAACAGAAGTAGAAAAATATACGTACGTCCAAATTAAGTGAGTAAAAAACACTTTGAAATTAATTTCATTTAATGTAAATGCTAACTAATTACATTTAGTATACATTTAAACTACGTTACATTTTAATTTAACTGCAATTAACATGCACCAAATGTCTGAAAACATTACATTCCGTTCACACATAAGTATATTGTTTTACAATATATTATTTCCATAAGTATTTTAGTAGTATGGTAAAGTGTACATCTTTTTACAAGACTATAAAGCTCCAAAAAGCACAATAAAAGCATCATACAATGAGTCCATATGATTTATTCACATTATTCTAATTCTCCTGAAGCTAAATGATCACTAGGATGAACTGACTGAAATTTAAGTCATTATTCACTGAAAAAAACATGAAAATCCTGTTTGACAGCTGCGGTCACCTTTCACTTCCATTGTGTAGAAAAGAGCATCCTTGACGTTCTGCTATATACAGTATATCTCTTCTTGCATTTCACTGAAAAAAGTCAGTCATAACAGTTTTGAAACAAGGACGAGAGAGAGGCAAAAACATGAGGAGGAGTTTATTTTATTGAAATTGAATGTTGGAGTCATTTTACTACTACTACTGTACTACACTGATTGTTGGTATACTTCAAAGAAGAAAATGTACTTGAACCTAAATGTACTTAATACAAAAACAGAAGTATACTCTACTTCAAGTTCATTTTAAGTATAGCTTCTTAAAAATGCCTCTCATGTAAATATTTGTCGTACAATGCTTTCTAAGATCCACAGAATTTATCTAGATATCGTTGGACTTTCCATTGTAGTGCAAACTGAAAATATGTTGTGCAAATCATGGTAAATGGTATGCGCAAATGTATGCGGCGTGTAGAGGTGTATCAGTGCTCTTATGAAATCTCCGCAGTGTAAATGACCTGGACTGAAGTGATATCACAGTAAAATAGCAAGTGATTAAACCTTGTAAAGTCTTGGTTATTGTCTAGTCTAGGTGTTGTGCAAAATGACATCACTTGTGAAATTCCTGTGAAGTTACATGGGGCCAAACTATTTTTAAGTAGAGTTTCAAGTGATGTAGAAACAAACAATCAGGAACTGAATATGAGGTTAATTTTAGTTTGTACATTTGGCTAAGCTACTACAAATAATTAAAGGAACAGTTCAACCCCCCAAAAATGATAATTTACTGAATATTTACTCACCTTCAGTTCATCAAAAAAGTGCATGAGTTTGTTTCTTCATGGGAACAGATTTGGAGAAATATAGCATTGCGTCCCTTGCTCACCAGTGGATCCTCTGCAGTGAATGGGTGCCGTCAGAATGAGAGTCCAAACAGCTGATAATAACATCACAATAATCCAAGTAATCCACACCACCCCAGTCCATCAATTAACATCTTGTGAAGCCAAAAGCTGCTATTTAAAAAAAAAAAAAAAATGTATTTTAACTTTAAACTGTTGCTTCTGGCCAAAATATGAGTCCATAATCCATAATAACGCTTCCTTCAGTGAAAAAGTGAAACATCTCCTGTTTTCCTCTCACATCATAATGCACCAACATATTTATTGTATACTTGTAAACACTGCTTGATCTGTGCATATTTCTCTCCTGATTCAGACGAGATGACACTTTTACTGGAGAAAGCTGTAACATTTTTATTTTTGCTGAAAGCAGTGGTTTGGTATTAAAACATCTTGATGGATTTGTTTCTTACAAACATGCATCTTCTCACTTCAAGATGTTAACTGATGGACTGGAGTGGTGTGCATTACTTGTGGATTATTGTGATGTTTTTATCAGCTGTTTGGACAACACGTTATCATTGTTTTAACATAATATAACGGACAGAAGCACACTAGAGTGTCACCGTAATTAGCACTGTAGCTTAAACTTAGCCTAGTGAACATTAGCTGCCGTCTGCAGGAAGACTTAACTAATGAATTTTCCATTAGCTCCAGTAGCCTCAGATGGTGGCGTCTGTCCATTTATTTACTTCTGAAATACTTGGCAAAAAGAATAGACATTACCTTACAATATGAATAATACCATCCAACACATAATTATATTATCAGCTTAATAATTTGGTTAAAAAATGAACATGAATTGTTTATGCATTAGAGCTTATCGGGCCACAGCTATAGCTTCACTTAGGCGCATAAAAGCTGTAAAAAAAAAAGTATTTTTGTCAACTTGAATGCAATTGTACTAGCAAACAGGAGCTACTGACCTTTCGTCGCAATGTTTTTATTGACCACAGTACAAAGTTAATGTGATTTATTCATAAGAAATGGTTTAACAGCAGAAGCTGGAATAGAGCAGTTTGGATTAACAACCAGTTCATTTTACTACTACTACTGTACTACACTGATTGTTGGTATACTTCAAAGTAGAAAATGTACTTGAACCTAAATGTACTTAATACAAAAACAGAAGTATACTCTACTTCAAGTTCATTTTAAGTATAGCTTCTTAAAAATGCCTCTCATGTAAATATTTGTCGTTACAAACATGCATCTTCTCACTTCAAGATGTTAACTGATGGACTGGAGTGGTGTGCATTACTTGTGGATTATTGTGATGTTTTTATCAGCTGTTTGGACAACACGTTATCATTGTTTTAACATAATATCACGGACAGAAGCACACTAGAGTGTCACCGTAATTAGCACTGTAGCTTAAACTTAGCCTAGTGAACATTAGCTGCCGTCTGCAGGAAGACTTAACTAATGAATTTTCCATTAGCTCCAGTAGCCTCAGATGGTGGCGGTTCACTCTCTGGAGGGGATGAAGTGGAGATGATGGATAGTATTAGTGGTTAAGAGTGGCTGTTAGCCAAGCATTAGCCCCGAATGGGCAAGCTTGAAATTGGCCTGTTGACATAGTAGCCGGCTGATGGACAGCATGCTTTGTCTGTGTCATCTGATATGTTACACAACATGTCTTTAAAAAACTTAACACTGGGGTCATGCACATCTGTGACCTGCTCACAACTACATTTCCATGATCACAACTGACAACTCAAATCCCCATTGACCTTGACACTGACCCTGTAAACATACTTTTATTTTGACATGTATAAAATGTGTGCAAAATATGCATTATATAATTAAATAATTGGATAAAATAGAATACACAAGTCAAAAGTTAGGAACAATTAAGATTTTTTTTACGCTTTTGAAGGAAGTCTATTATGTTCACCAAGGGTGCGTTTATGCAATCAAAAATACAGCAAAAACAGTAAAATTGTGAAATAATATCTTACTGTTTTTGCAGTATACTGTATATATATTTTTAAATGTTATTCATCCCTGTTATCAGTTGTTATTGTTGCTCAGTAATAATGGTTCTTATTATTATCAATATTGAAAACATTTATATTTTTGTGGAAACCTTGATTGTGTGTGTGTTTATATTATATTTTATTAGTGCTGTCAAATGATTAATCGTGATTAATCGCATCCAAAATAAAAGTTTTTGTTTACATATATGTATGTGTATATATAAATACACATGCATACAGTATATATTTTGAAAATATTTACTTGTGTATATACATTTATGTTTATATTATTATATTTTATATTATATATAAATATATTTAATATATAAACATAGCATATTTTTCTTAAATATATACATGCATGTGTTTGTATTTATATATACATAAATAAATATACACAGTAAACACTCATGTATTATGTAAACAAAAACTTTTATTTTGGATGCGATTAATCGCGACTGCACTATATTTGATTTTTTTTTTTTATTCTATAAATTTTTTTAGAATGAATAGAAAGTTAAAATGAACAGCATTAGCCTATATAATTAATTTATTTGAAATGTAAATCTTTTGTAACATTATACATGTCTTTACTGTCACTTTTGATCAATTTAATGTAATTGCTGAATAAAAGTATTAATTTATTATAATTTCTTTGGTTTTAAATCGTACTTACCTTTTTTTTTTTTTTTTACAAGTTTCTTGTAGTGCATCACAATTTCCACAAAAATATTAAGCAGCAAAAACTCTCTCCAACATTGATCATAATAACAAATGTTTATGGAATGCTGAAGGATCATGTGACACTGAAGACTGGAGTAATGATGCTGAAAATTCAGCTTTGCATCACAGGAATAAATTACATTTTAAAATATATTACAATAGAACATTTATTTGAAATTTTAATAATATTTCACAATATCTTTTACTGTATTTTGATAAAAAAAAATGCTGTATTGCATAATGAAAAACTACAAATATAATAAAAATAACCTCCAAAGCATTTTCATTCACTTACAGTGTTTATTCAAAAATGTTATCTTTGATAAATATTGTGAATGAAAATGCTTTGGAGGCTATACATTATATTATACATTTGACCACATTTCTATGTGCAGTCCTCTCCAGCATTAAACAAAAAACACGAAATCTTCACTACTGTCTACAGACTTTGACCCAAAGCTTATTCCTCTGTCAAGTCTATACCAGATCGTACCCCTACTCTGAAGGGAACCTACTTTAGCCATTTGTGTATTCCAGTGATGGCTCGGCGAACCCTTGTAAGTTCCCTTGCCTGCAGGCAGAGATGACTTTCAGCATTAGAGCTGGCTTCACTTTGTAGTCACCTGTTCAATTACTGACCCAGCGTCAGTGTCAGGCAGAAACCTACTGTTCATGCACTCAACGCAAGACATAACCAATGCTAAGGCATAACCAATGCTAAGGTTTATACTGTAAAG
Organism: Sinocyclocheilus grahami; assembly: GCF_001515645.1. Lineage (NCBI taxonomy): Eukaryota > Metazoa > Chordata > Actinopteri > Cypriniformes > Cyprinidae > Sinocyclocheilus > Sinocyclocheilus grahami. Next base: position 119,584 of record NW_015505479.1, on the reverse strand, counting down.
GATGCAAATTAAAAATGCATGTCAGATACTGAAATATTAATGACAACGGATGTTTTTAGTCTGTCAGTGATAGAGGCTAATAATTAAGTATTAGAGTCATGTCATAATCTAAAATAAAACACTCAAGGTCAGTCTTTTGGATATTTTGGAGACTGTGCACAGTTACACTTCTGAACTTGACAGATACTGTAATTTCTGTTGGCAGTCTTGTGGAAAAGTGCTAACACCTACCTCTGGGCATAAGTGACAAGAACAAGGACTCTGCCAACCTCGACTTCTACAGTCAGTGCCAAACTACCGCAGAAGTGCATGCCAGCAGCAGTCAATGTACTGCAGCACTGTCCCAAACGCCAGAATAAACTAATACGATTCAGATGCAATGATGCTTTTAGATGCAAGTTAGAGCAATAAGCCATAAAATATGTTGTTTACAATAGGAACTTGAAGCTGAAGTTACAAAGCGAAGTAATAGTCATATTTCAAGAATCAAATAATGGAGTTCCTGGAAACTGCTAAACAACTGCTGACAGCACTATAGAGGCATACCAAAAAAACAATAAATAAATAAATAGAGCAAATATGCATCTTCATTAAAGAATGATTCAGTGTGTCACAGTTGCATTGCTGCAGCATTTGTATTTGCAATGACACTAGTAGAAGAAAACCATCCATCTTCAAGCAAAAACATTTTGCTAGATGTCAAGGCTTTCTGCTTTTGAAAGAAAAGGCTTTGCAAATAGTATAATGGCTTTTTTATGATGAGCCACATTCAGTTCATTATCTAAATTTGTTCTTTAAATGGCAGTTTAATGCTAAATTATGTTGAAAGAGTTTTGTTTTTTTCAAATGTCTAGCTGTTAACCCAAAGCAATATGACTAGACTATGAGAACTCAAACAAGTTCTTGCAGTTATATGTCATTATGGAGTCAGTAAATGGAACGAGGAAATTGAAATAATAGTGTTTTAAGCCTAAAGGAACCCGTTAGTTGAGATCTCCTGTTTATAAGGCTTTTAAGGGCGAGGGTTGCCAGGTTGCCGAAGGATTTTCTGATGTAATGGAATGGAAACTTCTGAAAAGATTCCAGAAGCTACATTTTCCCTCAGTTAGTGTCCTTTTTATTTTAGTAGAGGTCAGACCAATTTTGAAGGGCCTTTATTTTGCTATTGTCTCAAAATCTTAAATTGATTATTAATTCAGCAAAAAAAAAATCCTTTAAATTGTCAAAAGAATCAGAGAATTACCCGGGCACTTTGATCTCCATTCTCTTTTATGTGTATGAAATGCCAAAGATGCCAGTGTAAAATATAATATATGACCGAGCTCTGGTGTTTTAAGCCACTTAAATCTGAGCTCTTTGTACCACTGTTTTTGAGAAGCTGGATTAAATTCTTGACATGCAGTGTCATGTCCTTTGAACGTCTTTGAAAAAGAAAGCATTCGTGCAGATTTTGTCTAATTGCACTGCAATCTGACATGCGTATTTAAGTAAGGACAGACTCAAATAATTAAGCATCCCATTTAGTTTACCCTTGATTGCACGGCCTCATCAACACACTGCCTAACGGAGGACGGATGTCACCAGAGATGGAATAAACAGAGTTTATGAATGAAAATTTGAATGTTTTGAGGTCTTAATCAAGGCTTTCTTCCGAAACGATGACTTTTTTTTTTATTCATCTGCGTATTGAAAGAACCCATATTTCAATGCAAAATATAGCAGGTTGCTTATATCTGTGACTTATAAGAGAGCAGTGCCTTCACATCACGGCTGTGATCGATGTATTCAAGCAGTGGGTGTCGCTTCTGAATAATGCATCACATTAGGTGTTAGCCTGCAATCAGTGAAAAAAGAATATAGAGAGGGAAGCTGTTCACAGCCTGTGTATGTGTGTGTGTGCGTGTGTGTGTGTGTGAGAGAGAGTGTGTGTGTGTGTGTGTGTGTGAGAGAGAGAATGTGTGTGTGTGTGTGTGTGTGTGTGTGTGTGTGTGTGTGTGTGTGTGTGTGTGATTTTCTACAGTGAGCCATGGCGAGTGATTCAAAAGGGTCCATCTTTTACTGAGCTTGGCACAATCTGTAATAGAATTTTCAAGTAAGCTTCCTGACCCCCCCCCTTTTTTTTTACTTCTAGGAAAGATGTTTGCTTCAGAGCATTAAAATCTGTGACTTTGATGCAAGGTCTGTGCGTCATGTATTTGCCATGTATGGGTTTCAAGGTCTCTGGGATGATTATGTAAAACTTGCGCTAGCAGATTTCATCTCTGTTAGTTATATAAAAAAAAATGGGCTACTTTCCACTGGCTTGTTTTGAGTGTATTTAAAAATGTGTTCTCTGCGTGCCACGTTATGTTGTTGTTTGATACTGAGTTATTCATCTTAATGGCCACTGCTGCTGTTTTTTGAGCCAGTCGCTTAAGCTGTAAATGCACTGATAGCACCACGGTAACATGCATAACTAAGCCTTTCGCTTACAACTACCTTGAGCTATCATTTATGACCACAGATATTAAATTGCAGACAGTCCTTCACACCGGGAAGGTCCGGATCAGGTCAGAGAGGCTCGGTTCACAGTAAGTGCAGCAAATCCCATCTCTGCCAGCGCGGAGAGTTTTACAGGCATTTTCCAACACTTTTGTGGACAAATGATTACAGCTTTGTAATGAGATTTATAATGAGATTTGTAATGAGAAGGATTTGTAAACCTGTTTACAGAAACTTAAATGTCTCCCTGTTGGTTTCTTTTGAGGGTTTACATTTATTTATCCTAAAATTAGGAAATAAAGGTTAAGAAACTAGGACATAAATATTGTATTTTTACTAATGTAATGTAAAATAATTAATATGCTTAAAACATATAATGAATATTTCATAATAGCTTTTGTTAATGTTCACAAAAACTTAAAGGTGTCCCTTTAGGTTTCTGCCAAAATAAAAACTTGAGAGTGTAACTCTTGCCAGTGAACACAGACAATTATTATTATTTCCATTAATTAATTTATTTAAAATACTAGTCAAGGCTAGTTCAAGTAAAATGAGTTGGAGCCTATAATTTTGCTCCCAAAGTGCACCAGATTTATGCATTTAACTTTAAAATGTAAAATATTAGTGAGTCTTCACATTTTGCATAATTTCCACCAAGTTTTTCCACTAGATTTATAATGAGAAGGGTTTGTAAACTTCACAGAAATGTAAGTAGTTTTCAAAATAAAAACTTGAGCGTTTAACTCTTGCATGTGAAGAAATGAATATATCAAGACATAAGTATTTAAATTGGACTGTTGTAGTGTATTAGTATTATTATTATTATTAATAATACTATTGTTATTAATAATAAAAATAATATTGTTTTTTATTATTAAGATAATAATGCCAATAATAATAAAAAAAATAATAATAGTGCTGTCAAACGATTCATTGTGATTAATCGCATCCAAAATAAAAGTTTTTGTTTACATAATATGTGTGCATACTGTGTATATTTATTATGAATATATAAATACACACACATGCATGTATATATTTTGAAAATATTTACATGCATATATGCATTTTCAAATCATTTATATTTATAAATATATTTAATATATAAACATAACATATTGTTCTTAGATATATACATGCATGTTTGTGTGTGTGTGTATTTATATATACATAATAAATATATGCAGTACACACACATATATCATGTAAACAAAAACTTATTTTGAATGCAATTAATCGCTATTAATAACTTGACAGCACTAAATAATAATAATAATACATCATTTATTATTATTATTATTATTCAAATACAAACCAAGGCAAAGACATTTGTATACAGTGAGTATAAACAGAAGGTGCATTATACAGTGAGGTACGTAAATAGCATATGTTTATATATGGCCAAAGACCATTACAGTGCAAAGGGCATCCGGAGGTAGAAATGTGCAAAATATCAGAGAAATGTGCAAAATAACAGAGGGAATAATAAGAACATTGTGAGTGAGGAGTGCAGACAGGATATTGTACAGTGCAGTTTTATTATAATCATCATCATTATTATTATTATTCAAAAACAAACCAAGGCAAAGATATTTTAATTCTGGTCAACTTAGATTTTCTCAAAAGTATTCTCAAAGATTTATGCATTTAACTTTAAAATATTTAACATTTTCTTCTAGGATGCATGTTGTAAAGTCCACTCACAATATTCTCAAATAATCCACAACATAGACATTTATGAGCAATTCTTCTCATAAATGGAACATATAATGTGAAACATGGCGATTACCATCTATGCAATCCAACAGATGTCCTCGCTGACTGTTTCCAGTTGGCTTCAGGGTTGGCGTAACACTTCACATGAGTAAGCTGAAATGAAATAATAAGAAGTCTCTCCTGTTAAAGTACCGTTCTAGGAAACCTTGGTAACCCTAAAGTCTCTTTGCTGTAAGTGGGTGCAGCTGGTTGTTTAGGTTCTTGAGGGAGGATTGGTCTTGTGTTTAGGCTTAGCTTGGAGTCTGGTTTGAGGGAATGTAGGTCGTCTCGACAGCTCCAGACCTTTTTCAAAGGTTCAGCTAAACAAACCAGGCCCTGGAAAAACTGTGTCGGCACCAGTAGGCCTTTTACTGTAGATAATACATGTTCTGTTTGGACAGATACGTCCGTTTTAGTTGGTACAGCTGAAAAGTGAAAGGGATTGTGCAGATCTTCTTTTAGGCTGAAAGAGGTTTGAACAATTTAAGGGTTAGTTCACCCAAAAATGAAAATTCTGTCGTTGATTACTCACCCTCGTGTTGTTCCAAACCCGTAAGATGCTTCAGCACCTTTAGCATCTTACCTTTCATTTTAGACAAGAAATGAAATGAAAGATTGATGGACATGCAGGTCTGTACCACGGAGATGAGCTAACGGATGTCCTCACCTGTCT
>NW_015505479.1:112764-113719 GCF_001515645.1 Sinocyclocheilus grahami | reverse complement strand
TCACACACACAAAATAACCTTTTCTCAGCATTTCTTTCTTTTTTTAAGTAAAAAAAAATAAAAAATCCCATCAGTGGTTTGTCTTTGATGTGATATTAATGCGTTTTCACGATGACAAGACAGGTGAGGACATCCGTTAGCTCATCTCCGTGGTACAGACCTACATGTCCATCAATCTTTCATTTCATTTCTTGTCCAAAATGAAAGATAAGATGCTAAAGGTGCTGAAGCATCTCTGACAAAAGCGTTTAGCAAATGTCAGAGCATTACATAAAACAAATCTATCAAAAAAAAGAGGTAGCAGGGCTCGCTCCATCATGTGGGAAATCGTACATTTTACTGTTGTCATCCTATTGTAATTACAGTTTAATATTCTTTCCTGTCAAATGCCACAGTGTGAAGCCCATTGGGCCATCATGAGCTTTGCAGGATCGTATTGTAACAATTCAGATGTGTCTCCAAGACGTCTTATCCTGGCTCTGAAAGTTGTGGAGATTTAGACAGTTCCGTGATAAACTGGAAACTTCTTAAACTCTGATTAAATTTGAACACATCAGTATTTGTTTTACAGTTATTCACTTTTTGAATGAATTTCAATCCTTAAAATATCATGGTCCCACATTTTGGATTGAAGTTTTGATATAAAAGAGCCTTTAAGTTTCTCTATAGAACCCACCCTCCCCCATTTTCTTCCTTTTCTAAATTTACAATTTACTGTTATAAAATGATGATGCATGATCTATTACTTATACAATTAAGCAACATTAAATGCAAACATTACTCATTTTAATGGATTTTAAGTCAGTAGATTGGAATATACTTAGTTTTATTGCTCCCATATATTATATTTGATGATGTGACCATTCGTTATTTATCTGACTGATGTTAAAGGTGCTAGTTTATCACTGTAACATACAGACAGTTTTCAGCTTTACTGTCTCCACGTGACAGACTC
>NW_015505479.1:108363-111729 GCF_001515645.1 Sinocyclocheilus grahami | reverse complement strand
GTTTTTTTTTTAAATGTTACTGCTTGTTTCAGAATACTTTCAAAAGTAACGTTCCAATAACGTTTGCAAAACGATGAAATGGAATGTTCCCCTTACATTTGCATAACCAAGAAAAAAAAAACACTTTTGAAACATTTTTAAAATGGCACTTTTCGAACCTTTAGAGAACATTTCCGAAATAAGATTTATTAGAACTTAATGTTCTAACGTTAACAAAACATTCTTAGAACAATTTTTTTAAGCTGGAAAATTATTATAAAGTATTTTTTACCAGGTTTGAAATAACACGAGGGTGAGTAAAGGATTCATTTTTGGATGAATCCCTTTAACCCAAGTTTGAAAATGTCATTTTAAGCACTTTGTTGAGGCAGATTAATAAACCCGCTTGTCCTTTGAGGGAAGCTGTATTTAATGTCTTTCATAGCTCAGGGAGAAGTAAGAGAAGTAGGATATTTGCTTCACTTTTGCACTCTTTTTTACCTTCGGGGTGAGACAGTGAGTCCCCTGCTGCCACATCAAGAGTGATTTATGAAGTAATCATTGGCGTTGCCTAAAGTTCCTCATTATCTCTCTCTTTTTTGCTCTCAAACACAAACACACTTTTCCTCTAAGAAACTCCTAACAAGCACGAATCTGATTGTGTTTGTGTCTTTTCTTCATGTTGTGTGTATTATAAACAGCTCAAGGCTGAGCTTTTTCGGGTCTCTGGTGAACTGTTTATTGTGGCCAGTGCAGTCCCTCAGGGCTGGGATATTCAGCAGTGCTTTCATGGAAAACCAACACAGGCATCTGTTGAGTTGAGGCCGTTTTTGCTTAAAACCACAAGCCATCAAAACCCCCCATGAATGTTACCTTTTAAAAAAATAAAATATTTTCCTAAGTATGAATATTAAGTAGAAGGGGGAAAAAACGCATAGTCTCAGTAGTCCTTTTACTGTGACCCCTGCAATTTTTGCCTGAAAAGTCATTGACATTATGGTGGATTTACAGCTCTTGTACTACTGTTTTCATGCTTCATCTTCCTGCGTTTCATTCACCATAAGCAGTGCTTTTAGTAAGATCATTTCACGCCTTATTTTGTTTCCTTCTATGTAAGATTTTCAACAAATTAGACTTCACGCTCTGAATTTTCCTTTAAAAAAGTACATTTGACATGGCCAATGCTATTTATTAATGGAATCTCTCTTGTTTCTTGTCCCATTCCAATTTTTAGGTGGTATATTATTGTGTGATCATTAAAAGGCTCTGCTTATGTTTCTTTTCAAAGCTATTCAGATATTTATTTAACAAATTTCTTATTTTGGCATTTTATACACACAGATACACGGACTGCGAACCACATTTGATTGGACATCCAGAATCAGATGCCAGTATTTTTAGTCCTTGAAGAGAAAGACTGTAGATTTTAAATGCATGTATTTGCAAAAAGTGCTTTTTGTCATCATACAGCGGACCTCAGAGCTAATAAACATGAACTAAAATCCACACACACAAAAACAATTCTGGCATTGTGAATCCATGGGGTGTTTAAATAAGATTTAATCATATGGCACAATATAATGGCACATGTTCTGTTAGCTTTGTGGTCTTTTTGCCTGTTTAAGGGCCTCTTGCTTCCACACTGTAAAAATAATTCCGTAAAATTTACGGTAAAAAAATGGCAGCTGTGGTTGCAGGAATTTTACCGTAAAAAATATGGTAGCAGCATTTTAGGTTTTACGGATTTAACTTACATTTACAGTTAAATACTGTAATTTCATTAACTGATATAATGGTAATATACCAACCCACTGAAGTACTGAAATCTGTTTTGTACCTTTGTAATACACTGATAACCACCAAATGCAGGAGGTGATGAGAAAGTCACATGATGAACCAAAGCCCATCACAAGCAGCTTTTAAATAATAACATATATAGAAGGTGCACAGCGTCATTCACACAAACACTGAACACCATCACGGTAACACACATGAAACGGAAATAATGCAATAAACATTCACTTAACAACATTAGGTGTAACACACAACCCTAATATACAAAACTGATAAGAAAAAACTAAGAAGAAACATAGTTATTTCAACAAAAAAACACCAAATTTGAAATGTAACGCAGGGAATTCTGGGAATGTCCATTTACGGTTATTCACTGTAAATTATACGGTATTTTTCAACTTCCAAAAACGGTATACTACCGTAAAATTACATGTAATGTCCAATAGTAGGGGAATTTACCGTTAACCATTTAACAGGTTTTTACTGTAGCATTTTTACAGTCTTTTACCGTTAAACTCACAGTCATTTTTTTTACAGTGACTGTTACATTCTATCAAGTAACAAAATGGAGGTAAAGTTTCTCAGCCAAGATAAGAGTGTACAATTACAGAATTTTAAGCAGGGTTACAGTGAGCTTTTCTTATCAGCGTCCTGTTCAAAACCCCTTCATCTTCTTGAATGGCCATTCTTTGATTCGTGGAACAAGATAAAGCACAGGCATTATGTCTCGGAATAGACAGATATGCAGATTCTCGCTAGGGAAATCCAGATTCATTACTTCGAACTTGCATAAAATGAGAGCGAAAATTAGTTTAGAGAGGTCAGTGCTCTGATTAAGAGTCGGATTAAGTTATAGCCTATTAATTTTTTACCCAAGCTAACACTGGCAAAGTGATGTGATGCAAAGTTATCTCAGGTTTCCTTTGGTTAATTGTTTTGTTTATTTCCTGTCATTATGATCAGAACCATCTACATCAGCTGTTTCCTTTGAAGCCCAATGGAGGTTAAAGGTCTTAAAGCTGATTCCCTCAGTAGTTTCACTTAAAGCTTTCTCTCTCTATCTCTGAAAATAAGTCTTCTGTTGATGTGAAGTTGCAGAAATTCAGTCTCTGAGCTGAGATTCATCTGGTGTGAAGGATCACCACAACAGCTCACTTTCAAAGTAATAGCTGTCCTCAAAGCTTTTCAGTTATATACAGTATCCGTATGCCTCGGAGCTATAGATGATCCGGTATGAGTGAAGGATTCCTAGTCTTGAGAAAAAGGCAACTTCAACACATACAGCTCTTGATCGTTTAGTTTAGTTCAGCAGTTTCAGGATACCACCTATCACCATTTTATGGACATTTTGCATTATTGATTTTATTTCAGCGGTTTTTTTCTTCTTCTTCTTTTTCTTTCTTTCTGAAGAAATAACCTAATCATTGGTCTTGTGGACATTATGAATTATGTTTTGTGTGCTTTGTTAAACAATCAATACTGTTCAGTTATTAAAATGAGTCTCCCATGATTCTACAGCCCTTAGAATTTTATAAAGAATTCAAGTTTATTCAATTCAAGTTTATTTGTACAGCGCTTTTTACGATACAAATC
>NW_015505479.1:106233-107562 GCF_001515645.1 Sinocyclocheilus grahami | reverse complement strand
TCCAGGGTCACATTTATATTTACATTATTTAAATATTTAAAGGAAGAATAAGTTCTGACATTTCCAGGGCAGTGCAAATATGAGTTTCCACCACAATTGGTTTGATTTTAATGAGGATGGTCCATCACAGCAACAAAAACATAAGGATTTGATTATCAGCTTTTACTGCCACACACTCTGTCATGGGCCCTTGAGGAGTCCCATTGTGCTTACAGAGATCAAATTTACTGTATTACCACTTGATTTCAAGCCAGCCTGGCTCTTTCCACAGCCTCAAAATGAATTTGAGGTATTCCTATCCTTCTGCGCTCTACTATTCTTTCTTTCGTGCCTTCAGAGGATTGCACCCACTCTAAAATCGACCTTCCTGACTCACTGAGAATGAATTGTGTCCTTGCAGCAAACTTTTTATGAGCAGCTCTTGTGCTTTACTTACCTCCCCGTCCCACTTCTGCTGCTGTCTTACCCATGAGTCTCCACTCCTGCTTGCAGATTGATGTTATGTTAATGTCACGGTCATGTTAATAAATATCATAAATGAACTCAAATGCACCCTTGTTTTTTGAAAAACAGTCCATGTTTCTTGTTTTCTGACCATCAGATTGATTTGTTATGTATTGTATAATTTGCTGATGGTGCAATAGTGCAGAATGTGTGTGCTTTTTAATAGCATCAGATCTTATTTTATACCTGTTTAAAACTGTTGAGTTATAGTTTCTTTTTATGTGTGCACTGCATTGATTCGGTATGCAGTGTCTATATTTTAGCAACTCATCTGCACTGTGAGTGAGCGAAGCAACAGCTTCTTTGATTATAATGAGTGTTGCGAGCAGTGAGCCTTCAGACAGATGTGTGAAGCTCACTATGTGATTGTGTTATAGACGGTGAATGTAATAGGAGCATTTTAGTGTACATCATTTTATTACATCAGTATTAAATATTCATTATATGAAAATAATTGAAATATTAACTGAAATACATATTGCATAAGTATTTCTGTGACACTTACAATTTAGCTTAGGAACAGTGTTGTTGGATCCTCTTTGAGATGTTTATACCTTAATTGGAGCTTATTTATCTTTGTTGTTTTTGTTGTTAAAATTCCCTAATAATCCCTGTATAATATGTACAGTATTTATCTAAAGACATTTCACATTGTCCCTTTTATTTTACCCATGCAGCAGCTTATAAAAAGCTGCGTAATTTAGCTCAAGATAAGCATGTGCTGTTTTCTTTATTGCGTCTTTGGTTCCATGAAGAGCATTCAACATCCATGGAACCTTTCCATTGCACAAAGGTTCTTTATAGTGGAAAAAGGTTAAAAAAGTT
>NW_015505479.1:87022-105489 GCF_001515645.1 Sinocyclocheilus grahami | reverse complement strand
ATGGAATCTTTCCATTGCACAAAAGGTTATTTATAGTGAAAAAAAAGTTATTTCGATTATTAAAATGCTCAAACTAAGAACTGTTCACTGAAAGGTTCTTTGTGGAACCCAAAATGGTTCTTCAATTGCATTGCAAAAACATTGCTTTTTTTTAACTTTTGAACTATCGTTTTTCGTTTGTGGAGGTTTTGACTTCATGTTATTCGTATCATGCTTTGAAACTGAATTCGTTTTAGCAATTTGAGTTTTTCCGAATTTTTTGGCATATTTTTCAAACCGTCTCGGTTTTCAACCCGAATGCCCAACGTGATGTTGACATAGGTTTGTGAAGGTTTATTTCCGTCACTTTGAACCTATACATTACAGTAAACATACATTAATTCTCTGTACTACTGTATCGATTGCTACAGTATCCGTAATGTGATTTTCCCCTTTACATCATTTATGACTTGTAGCAGGAGATCTGGAGTAGTCTGATCACTCAGAGCGCTCGCTAATGCTCAATCATCTGGCTAATTCCCAATGTATCAACCACGGTTCCAGCACTCGAGGAAGCGAACACCATTATTCCTGAGGTTTATGAGGCACCGCAGCATTAAAAGCCTCATCTAATGGTCTTCCTTTCGAAACCAATCTCCATTGTGCCGCTTCCATATACTTTCAAATCGACTTAAGCCCATTTGAGGGCAGCCTTCATATTTATCATTTATCTTCATTGAAGTCCTTTTGGCTCGATGTTGAAGATTTATTGACTTCTATAAATGCATGTCACTTGCAAACTGCAAATTATTCTGATGTTTCTGCCAAGGGAGACTGCGTTTTGAGGTTGGTGAGATTCTGCTGTTGATTTCAATATGCATTTCGAGACGATAAAGAGAGCTGGTGCATTGCTTCAATGCATGCTCTTGTGTCTGCCATTCATAATGCAACCTTGAAGCGTTCAGGTGTGAGTGAGAAAGTGGCATGTGCATGTGCATTCACCTAGTATATGCCATAAAAGACAAGGATTTGAAAAAGAAAATGCAAGAAGGGACAGTATAAACAGTGCTGTACCAAGGCCTTCTTTGCAGATCTTCCAGAGAAAGCACTGAAACTGCAGCGTATTGACAGACACTTCTTGCATTATGTATTAGAAAATTACGATTTCTCTTGGAGTATTTTTGTCCTGGCTTCTTGCCTAGGTGTTCAGCCAAGATTAGAGTATATCACATTGACTTCATGATTTTTAATTGATCACAGCTCACCGGGGGCCTTTACTAACTGATGACAAGGAATTATTTAAATCTATTGGACCTGAAGCACGAAAGTCGGAAGTTTAATTCGACATCAAATATCGACATTATTAGCATTGTTTTTGTTGTCGCGGTAAAGACATTTCTGGATGTGGAAATTCTTATCGCATTTGTTCTGTATCCCCAGAGCAGCTAAGAAATTGATGCAATCAACCGTATTTACTTGTTGAAATGCAGTGGCACTTTTGCTCCAGAGCAGAGATCAATAAAAGTGTCAGCACATCAAGACTTGAAGCCATCTCATAAAATTTCCATGGTCGGCAGACCGAGCCGAGGTTTGTTTCTTTGTGTCACTGTTGACAGTGTGGGATATTGCGATCATACTCAGGCTACTTTAGCTTTTGGCAGTCAGTTCAATCAAATCTAGTTCTCTGAAAATGTCATAAGGGCTACTCCTTCAGTATTCCAATGGGCTCTCCTTTCTATACAATTTGGCAAATGATGTTGACATTTATTGAAGTGCCTCAGGCAAGACTAGGCTATCAGAAAGTTTGGCAGGGAAACATTCTCTTGAGGCTTACAGGTTCATAGGCTCTGTCAAGTTTGAGATTTTTTTTCCTGAGGTTACATTGTAGGACACTTTAAAATTTGTCCTTCAGGAGCTCAGGTCACAAAAAAACATCTTACTGGCAATAAATAATTTTACACTTTAGAAAACATGTTTTTGCTGATTGAATAGTCATCTAATTTAAGGTCATGATAACATTTATTTTGTATTTATTTATCTGCTTTTTTTGGTATCTCTAACTTTTCTAGTATACATTATGCTCTTCTAGCATACTCTTCTCTACGAAACGGTACATTTTAAAAGCATTTATTTGTTAGTGTATTCTGTGGGATGAGTATATAGGAGGAAATTATCAAATGTACAAAGATTATAAAGATTTGCAAAGACCATAGTTTAGTTTTTTTTTAGCTTTGATGAATGAATGAATGAATGAATGAATTAATGAGCAAATAAGTAGGTAAATAAATAAATACAATTTAGTTTCAGCTAGTTGCTAGGAAACATCTAATTTTCATTTAGTTTAACTTTATGTGATAAAATGACTAAAACTAAAAAAAACTATATTGACATAAAAAGAATCAATCTAATAAAAATACAACAAAATTACTAAAACTATAACTTAAATTGAAATTTATTAATAAATAACTATTAATATTAATAAAAATACTAAATGCTAAAATAACCCGTTATTTGTATTTCAGTGTGTCTCAATTCAATTTGGTGAAGCCATTGTCATATCATATCATATATCATATCATATATCATATCACATCATATCATATCGTATCATATATCAATCACATATCGTATCATATATCAATCACATATCGTATCATATCATATATCATATAATATCATAGATAATCACATATCATCATATCATATATCATATCATATATCATACCATATCATATATCAATCACATATCATATCATATCATCATATCATCATATCATATATCATATAACATATATCATATCATATCATATCTCATATCATATCATATATCAATCACATATCATATCATATATCATATATCATATCATATCAGTTATCATATCATATATCATATCATATATACATCTCTAGGCTGAAATAGTTTTCATGTGTCATAATAAGATGCTGTTTAGTAAAACCAATGACATGGATGTTGATAAAACATTCACACAATTAAGTAAAAATATTTCCAGTATGATTATATATGTAACATTTCTGTTATTTGGGTATTAAAGTAACTTTTTGCCGCAGTCAGATTCTTGATTCACTTCAAATGCTTTTACTATCTTGGTTGGCAGATCAATACGAGTCTGACATGTCCAAAAGAGTCGGCGAGTTATTCAAGAATCCCTTGGACAGATTCAGGTGAATTTGTGAACAAATGGTTCAGCAGATTCTTTTAAAAGATTGTTTCGCAGGGGGACTAAATCTCAAATGTACACAAGTCTTTAAATCTGCTTCTGTTTATTATGATTACCGTAGGAAAATCCTCCTCTTGCTACTAGATGCTTGTTCTCACATTCTCATGCATGTCAGTATCTATATATTTTTGCCTCTCCCTCCCCACTCCATCTGGATTTCCCGCTGTTTTGTGGATTATTCTCCCAGCGGGCCAGTGGCTGGTGGTGGCGATGCACGAGGCTGTCTGTCCAGGGACTCATCTTTAATATTTCAGTCAGAGAGACCTGCTTCCTCTGATTTGCCCTGTGAGGGCCGGAGTGGAAACCAGGTCACACAGCACTCAAAGGACGCTGAAGGACATGCAGGAGATGAGAACGCCATTAGCCTGTGCCTGTATCTGGAGACACGTCACAGGCAGGAAATGTGAAATCTGTCTCTGCACTGCTATTGTGCTTGGCCTTTGTGACTGTGACTGATGCTTCTTATCATCAGCATCATTATCTGCTAAGTCTGAAATAATAAAAGACAAATAAGTAGAGGAATGGTATTTTTAGACCTCCAATTTTTTGACTACGGCCCTTCAAAGTATTTGGACACACAAGTCTGAGTAAATGAATGTCATTGCATTAAAACAAAATGACCAAGTGGCATCTGCATACAAATGATGCTAATGCTTTTCTCAAAACTTTATGCCTTTTTTGAATGGATTGCATTTATTTCATGGTGATTTTTTTTAGTGAATGTACTGTATGTTGTCAGATCTTCTATAGAAGATTAACCATAATAATGGTTCGTCACATTAACTACCAGCATGATCCACCAAAGATTGAGTCACACTAGGCTTTTGAGTATGCAAATACAGTAAATGGCGCATAATAATAACTCCAAAATGACTTTTAGATCCTCTATTAGTCCCACATCTATCCACTGTATGAATCCACAGATTAAGGTTCAACTTGAACTTTGAAGATGAAACTTCTTTACACACATCTGCATATAAATGTGTGCTTTTAATAATAATTGTTATTTTTTAATAATTGGCACTTGTTTTGATTGTCCATTGCAATAAACATTGCAAGACATTCGTATGTCTTCAAAAGTGTTGCTTAAGTGTTTAAATACACTTTAGGTTCACTTTATTGGCCTACAAAGGCAAAACACAGTAACATACGTAATGCAATTGCTTACATTTGTGGAAAAGTATACACTTTTGCATACTTTAAAAAAGTTACTTTTTTAGTGGGAAAAATTACTTAATTGTATATACTTAAGATCAAACTGTTTTCAGGCACCTAATTGCATTTTAATTTCAAGTGAATGAAACCACACATTTCACAAAAAGGAAGATTTATCAGAAAATCAGCAGGGGCCTGTTGCATAAACTGCTTACACAAGTATTGCAAGTTGGTCTTGAATTCTATTCTGTAGACTGATCATTCAAGTTATTTTTTAATAATTGGCACTTGTTTTGATTGTCCATTGCAATAAACATTGCAAGACATTCGTATATCTTCAAAAGTGTTGCTTAAGTGTTTAAATACACTTTAGGTTCACTTTATTGGCCTACAAAGGCAAAACACAGTAACATACGTAATGCAATTGCTTACATTTGTGGAAAAGTATACACTTTAGCATACTTTAAAAAAGTTACTTTTTTAGTGGGAAAAATTACTTAATTGTATATACTTAAGATCAAACTGTTTTCAGGCACCTAATTGCATTTTAATTTCAAGTGAATGAAACCACACATTTCACAAAAAGGAAGATTTATCAGAAAATCAGCAGGGGCCTGTTGCATAAACTGCTTACACAAGTATTGCAAGTTGGTCTTGAATTCTATTCTGTAGACTGATCATTCAAAAAAAAAAGTATAGTTTGTCAAATTAGTTTTAATACACAGTCTTAGCATAATGAATGTGTTTATGCAACTGGCCACAAGTGTCTTAAACCAAGGATTCACAAACTTTTTTGTTAGGCAAACAACTAAAATACTCACCCTGAGATTTTAATTTAATAATTCAGTAATTTAACAACACATTCACATGTTCACGGTTTCCTGATGTTGTCACATGACTTGCAGATGAAATATTTTTTAGTACTTTTTACAATGTTACATGTTTTATTTAAATTGTTTTTATTTTTTAAATATTTATTTTAATATATATATATTTATTTTATTTTATTTTATCTAACTTAATTGTATTCATTTGTTTTAATAAAGTTTGTTCTATGCTGTGATTCAGAGAAAATGGAGTATGAAAATTGACATGAAATCAAAAAACTTTGAAATAATTTTCATGTTTTGCTCTATTTACCGAGTTTGCACTATATAAATGCATTAAGACCCAGTAAAAATGATCAAAGAAATGCTTTCACAGACCTGCCAAAGAAGCAACACCTGTTTTAATCTTAGGATTCATTTGCCTCACTCTTTTTCTCTGGATATAAACAGGAGTGTGTGTGTTGTTGGGAATAGGCTGACCATTGATTTGATGTCCAAAACTTGATGAGGTACACGACTGTCCATTGTGATGTTGGCGTCTTTGCTCTTCTGCATCATGAGAGTCTTGTCACAGACACCAGCTCAATGTAAACACAGCGGCCCTCGCGTCCCTTACTGTATAAGGCTGTTGAATTCCAGCGTGTGGTGAATACATTACACCAAACATGAGTTGAGCTGCGTGGGGAAGCCATTAAGGTGATGTATGAGTCGGGTCTCCTGTCTGCAGGGTCACCGCTGAGGGATTGCAGTTGCAGCTTGGGACGCAGCAGACAGTTTGGAAGAACGCTTCCATGACAGTAATGAGAAATGAAGCTCAGAAAATATAATGACCATTCTGGATGGTCATTTATGAGTACAGTCACTAACCGCTAAATATATATGTACATAACAGCTAAATATTTGCTTACTCTTGTAAAAAAGAAGTACACTTTTAGCATAGTTTTAAAAAGAGTACTAATCCTGAAGTAAGATAGTCTAAAAGAAAATACTTAAGTGCAAACCTACTGTACTGTTTTTGGACACCTAATTAGATGTTAAGTGCAACTGAATGAAATGCACTATAGCTTAAAATTATATTAAATGCAATTAGTTGAACTTTAGATTGCTTTTTGGAACCACTTAAGTAGGACTTTAAATACATTATCCCCCGGTTTCACAGACAAGGCTTAAGCTAGTCCCAGACTAAAATGCATGTTTGAGCTGTC
The DNA here is from genome assembly GCF_001515645.1 of Sinocyclocheilus grahami. Classification (NCBI taxonomy): domain Eukaryota; kingdom Metazoa; phylum Chordata; class Actinopteri; order Cypriniformes; family Cyprinidae; genus Sinocyclocheilus; species Sinocyclocheilus grahami. Next base: position 99,084 of record NW_015505479.1, on the reverse strand, counting down.
TCAACTGAAAATATCTTGCTCTGACATATCTTCAAATATGTCAGTGTCGTTGCTCTGTGTCAAGATGCACACCTATAATGGTTTCTTCTATGGCATTTTTGTAAAAGTTGCTTAAATATCTTAATTTAACTAAGGCCTAGTCCTGGCTTAAGCTAAGCCCCGTTTGTGAAACCGGGCCTGAATGTTATTTCATGATTACCATTATTGTTTTTGAAATATAAAGTGTACTGCCGAATTTACTCACAAGCATTCATGCTAATATATACTTTAATTTAATTTGTTAAAACTTGAACTGTATGTTTTAGTAATTGTACAATTGTAATATTGAATAACACGCTACAGTTAGTATATGTAAGTACTTTAAATTTGGTATTGTATGTTGGTCTACACATTAATAAGTGTACTTCTTTACAGCACAACAGAATTATAAAACAGTGATTTAAAATGTACTTAAAAATAAAACCTTTAATTTGACATTACTACAAAAACACACTTAAGTGTGTACTTAAGTGTAACCTAGCAATGAAAGTGTACTCTAAGTACACTTAAGAGGCCTTTTAATGAATTAGTATTATATCACCTGCAAGTACAGTACTTAAATCTACTTTTAATATTTCAATTGCACAAAAAGTGAACAGTCACAACAAAGTGCACTACTATTGCACTGTTGGATTATTTAAACCATAAACCTTTAAAGTAATCTGGTTGTAGGTTGTAGGCCATTTTGGCACTGAATTAGACGGCCCAATCCCTCTAATGATATGCCTTCTACAATGGAAGCATGGAAAAGGCAGATTTTGTTTTCTGACTGGCAAGTTTTCAGATTTGTTTTGTATTTACAGGGCATACTGTTTACAAAAACAGATGCAACATCATACCTATTTCTGAAAATCGGTAGCACTTTATTCTACAGTACTGTTCCTTGTGTACATACTGTATACTTGTTTTAGTAATTATAATAACTAGGTATTAACCCTGAACCTACCCCTAAACCTAACCCTTAACCCTATATTATCCAGTGCGTTCTTAGGTAAAGTGCATTGTAAGTACAAGTAAGTGAACATACTGTAAAATAAAGTGCAACCATAAAATATGTCAAATACCAAAAATGTTTACTGCACCTTTATTATGAAAAGCAAAAATATTAGTGTTTAATTATCGGTATTGGTGGCATTGCTGGATTTTGGCTAGGATATGTCATGCCATCAGTGCTTTTTGAGATATATTGAGTGAATGTCTGCTTTTGAGAGCAGGTGTGTGTGGCAGGATGAATTCAAAGAGGTGCGGAAGCTGGTTTTCACACACGCCAGTAACCGGCAAGTACTCTTCATACCCAACGAGTCTATCACTGCTGTGTGTGCAGCTCCTCAATAACTGCCTGGGTTTGAATTGAATGCAGATTGATTGTTTCAGGGGGGTTGCGTAGCAGCTGCTAATTGGTAATGAGGAACATTTGCAGTTGCTCGTCGAGGTCTGGTCTGAATTAGACAGCTCCGCCCCAAACAGATACTGATACAGGCTAAAAATAACACTCAACTGATGAACTGCGCAATTTTTGGAAACACTTTCTGTAAAGCCCGTACATGTCATGCATTTTAAAGCTGCTCCTAATACCCTAAAATACACATTGCAGTCTCTTATATCTTGTCATGAATGATTGATTGTTGATTTTTTACATTTTCTGAAGTAAATGTGAATGGTGGTGGTTGACTGTGTAAAAATCACCCCTAATAACACTAAGGTGTTGCTTTGCAATGGTTAAGGTGTTCTGAATGGCTTTTAGTATGTTGCTACATCAAGCCTCTAAAATGGTTTAAAGTTATAACTTTGGTCACTCTTACAGTATGAATTTGATCAGATTATTTAGTCTGTTAGGTGGAAATCATAACTTTAACCATTTATTAAGATAATTTTCCATGCCCCCTCAAACAATTTGAGGCATTATTCATGCCAATAACGCAAACAGCGCAAGACAATTTCAAAGTTTAATACTTAGGTTTAAGATTTTGTTCAAATAGTAATAGTGATGCTTGTCTTGGCTTCTTTTAACTACCTTTTACAGTATAATGCTTTAGACCATGATAGAGCATGTGAAATTTTCTGTTGAGTGTGTTTTAATGCTTTATTTAAATTTGTATTATTATTTTTTTTTTCATTTAAAACACAAAATAACCATAAACACATATTAAATTTAAATAAAAAAGTCAAATTGTGTTTTAAAATACACAGAATTATACTGCTTCTTATGTGAAGCATTATATTAACAGGCTACATAGAAATTTATAGTATTTTTGGTAACTTAGAAATCACAAATCTCTTTCTGAAAAAAAATTGCACTTAATTGTATTGAAAGTGAATTTATTGTATACTTAAAAAATGTAAAAGCTTTTAAAAAACAGCTGTACTTGCAGATAATGTATTATTAATGCTAAATATATTACTTAAGTGTACTTGAGTACACTTTAATGACTGTTTCTTAACACACTTAAGTACACTTTTAAAAAGCACATCTGTATTAATGTCAAATTAAATTAATCTTATGTTTTATTAATCCTTTGTTGTGCTTTAAAGAAGTACACTTATTTTAATATGTTGATTAACATACTAAATCACATGTAAAGTACTTAATTATCCTTAACTGTATATAATATATATTTATGGTATTTTACATTTACTAAATTGATACTTCATCATTTTACATAATATAACTACACATATATTTAAGTACATGACATTAAAGTTTCAATTTGAATTTACTATAAATGCTGGTCAGTACACTTTAACCATATTTCAAAGACAATAGAAGTAATTACTGAAATTACATATAAAGATATATAAAGTCCTACTTAAGTGTGTCAAAAAGCACTTTAAAGTTGAGCTAATTGCATGTAATATTAATTTAAACTATAATACATTTTATGTATTTTAGTTGCAATTAGCATGCAATTAAGTGTCTGAAAACATTGCATTCAGTTCACACTTAAGTATATTCTTTCACTTCCATAATTAAAGCTCTTTAAGTATGTTAAAGTGTACTTCTTTTTATGCCATTTCCAGTACACACAAATCTAATGAAGCTGCTTCATTGCTATGACCTTTCAAAGCACCTAGTAATGCTTGATAGTAAAATGCCACATGTCTCCTTAGATTTTGAACATGAAATTAATTTGAGTTCATGAATTATTGCGGTGCTACTCATAAGGTCATATCAAGCGTGTAGCTGTGGAGCAGCTGTGTGACTGTGCAGTGCGGTGACAGTTCACACACACACACACACTGTAGCTTAATCTGTATGGAAAATCTGTTCTCTTCGCATTCACCCACATTTTTCTCTCTTGTCACAACAACCCAGAGCTCCTTTCAGAACAACACGCCTCTTTGCGGAAACAGTGTTCCTGTTTGAGAGCACCGGGGACAGTGAGGGGTCTAAATCTTCTGTGAGAATGTCACTTGTGGAAAAAGCTCTTGGTTTGGAGTGCTCTTCCTGAAATAGGCCTGTCTGAACCACAGATGACCGATGGGAATCAGCTTTCCTTTCATATACAATACAAGCTGTTTCATCTGTCATCTGAATGGCTCGTCTCTACCTTGAGCTGCTATAATGACCCGGAGATTCTGCTGGAATTTTAATGAAAGTCTTTTACACATTAAAAGATCGTCACATGGTGATGGACATTTTTTCTTCCATGGTAACTGATCAGGGATCCGAATTGAGGCTTTGATGGATAGATAGTGGAGAGTGTTTGAGGTCTGGCGCTGAATAATAATTAAAGTGGATGAAATTATGATTTTTGATGCTGATGTGATTTAAACAACTTCAAACATCGTCCATGTGGTCGTGTGGTTTCTCTCAAAACATAGGTCCAATTTTACCCCAAAATCAAAAGAAAGGAATATGAATTGATTTTTTTTTTTTTTTAAATCTGTCATTATTTACTCACCCTCAAGTTGTTCCAAACCTGTATTCCCCCCCATGAAACAGGAAAGGAGAAGGTTTGACAAAAATGTTATAACATAGTCATACAGCAATACATGGCCATATCTGTCAAGCTCCAAAACAAAAAAAGATGACAATACTACAACATATACCATTTCCATATCTCTAAATAGCAACTTTTTTTTAGTTTGTTCATCACGTTAGTGTGTACGAATCACCATCTTTATGGTGCTTTTTTTGTCCTTTTTGGAGCTTGACACCCAATGTTTGCTATGAATTATTGTTGTATGCGTAACAGCTCTTCAAAAGTGTATATTTTTCACTTTTGAGTGTTATTTTAGTATTATTTATGTGCTAGTATAGTATTTATTAATATTCTGAATGACCATAAGCATTTTAGCATAAATGTTTTTTATTTTATGCTTTTGTCATTTTTACTTTTTTACATTTAGCTTTAATTGAGTCATTTTAGTACTTCAACTTAAAACAAGCTGAATTAAAATATGACCACATTTTTTATATTATAATTTGTTTTTCATTAAAGTTTTTTATCTAATATTTATGTATTATTTCAACTTTATTTCAGGTAATTTATTTCAAAAGTTTAATTTTGGTTTTAGTTTAAGTTAGCAATAATAGCTCTGTTTTGGGTGTAATTTTTCAGCTTTCGTTCTTTTTGTGAACGTTCTTCGTTCTCATTCTCATTACAGATTATCCATGTTTTAAATGATAAAGTATTAATATGTCACTATGATATTTGTTGCACTGCCTTGAATGTTTGCTACGACTATAACAACCTTCATTTGTACTTTGATTTGGGGGTAAAATATGACCTAGACCTGTTTTTGTGGACGAGTCCCAGTCTTTGTGAGTGGCGGTGAGTCATCAAGTCTGACCTTATGAACTCCACCTCTATTTCCAGCATCTGAACACCTGCCGTTCTGAAATGTCAAGGTGTGTCGCTTCAGTTTTAACCTCGCTTGCTCTCTCTGTCTCTTTATGTTGCCTTCAGCCGTTGCTTTTCACACCTCAGTCCCTCTACCTTTGTCTGCCTTCAGTCCGGATCTCTTTTCACTCATTCTCGCACCTTTACCTTTATCTTCCTTCTCCATATCTCTGTCCTATTCATTCAAGAGCAGGCTGTCTCCATAGTCTCTCTTATCTTTAACCTCTCCGCCCTTTTTCTTTCTCCACTTTTTTATTTATCTTTCGCTCTCAATGAATCTGGTGGCTCTCAGCGATGCTTCACCCAGAGTGCCTCAGAAGTGTTGCAGCATCGTAACCCATAATCGCCTGTCAGCGCTGATTCGCGGGCGCTCCTTCTCTTTTTTCACCTCCTACCCCTCCTCCTCTCTCGTGCTCTCGCTCCTCCCCAGCAGCGCTCGTGGAGGTTGAAGCAGCCACAGATGGTGCTGAGACTCACAAGCAGCCGCTCTACTACAACTCCAGAAAGAGTGTGAAGACGGCTCAGAAGGGAGCGCTCTGGGACACACGGGCGCTCCGGAGGAAATATTTATGAGTGAGTGACCCCCCTCGCGCAGCTCCATATGAGCCGACTCTCACAGACGCACGAGCAGAGCAGGTTCTGGCAGGAGAGCGTGGCCGCGGGGAGGAAGTTTTCCTCTGTCACCAGACCCTTTGAGGATTAAAAGAGAGAGAAACCTCAGCATGAGCAGTTGCAGGAAGCGATGCAAGAGGGAGATACTGAAGTTTGCTCAGTACCTCTTCAGAGTTATTACTGGTACACTCAATGCAGGTAAAGTTCACGGCTTTTCCTCATTTTATTGATATTTGGGTTTTCTCTTTGTTGGATTCGTGTGATGCGTCTGCATTTGCAATGGCATCTAAAATACTTTGGTGCAAGCTGGCATTATATACATGCAGTAAGTTGAAGCAGAGCAGCTCAAACAACCTGCAGGCATCTCTTAACCGCATTTTGACCTTTGTTATCCATCTTCTCCTTCCTAATCTCTTTAATCAAGTCAATTAATCCCAGGCTACTGACAATTAGGAGGAGGCAAACAAATTTCCCCCATCATTTACCAAATATAAATTGATGTGTCAGCTGTTTCAAGGAGAGACAGGCTCTTCTCTATGGATTGCAGCACATTTAGTCATGTTGTCCTGTCCTTGAGTATCCTGCTGTAGTTCTCCCGGTGTGTCTACAAATTGTGTGAAGGTAATTTGGGCGGTGGAGCATTATTTCTGAAATGGGTAGGCTTGTTGCAGGAAACCGGCTATACATCAAAACAATCACATGTAGAGACTGTACTGACCTTGATAAATGATTTACTTGTGAAGATGTGTTCCTTGCATCCATCAAAACCCCTTTATATATGGTCTTATATTTAAAATTTAAATAGAAATTAATTAAAAATAATTAATGAAAACAATCAAAATAAAAAATTGATAATGCAGTTTATAAAACAATTTGTAAATAAACAACTGTTAATATAGTTTTGTATTTTTTGATTATATATATCACACACACACACAGTTATTTGTATTAATATATAGTTAGTATTTTTTATTATTTGTGATTTATTATTTACTATTATTATAATTAATTATTGAATAATTCTATTCTATAATTATCTGATTTTTATTTTTTTTTATTTTTGTATTTACGCAAATGTATTGTCCAATCCTCAAAACAAACCCATTGTGAATAAATAAGTTAATAACTAAAAAACACAATATAAAATGTTTAAAATAAATATCACTAAATTGAATCAAAATAACCTGAAGGGTTATTAAACCTAAATTTCAAAATATAAATATATAAGAGTGTGTATGTGTGTGTGTGTGTGTGTGTGTGTGTATATATATACAGTATATATATATATAGTTATTATTAATTTAAAAATATAAAATATTTTAAATAAGTAGCACCCATTTTAATCAGAATAAACTGAAGTTTATTTCCTTGATGATGAGTTCTAAGATGAGTTCTTCTCTTTGTACTCAGGACTGCAGATTGTTTCTTATTGTAATTTACTGCCTCAGCTTGAGAAAGTTTTGTTCTAGCGAAACCAGGCACACTTTTGATGGGATTTATGTGTGATTTGACAGGTTTACTTGTTTACACTTTACCTATATACTTCTCTGTTTTGTCTTTATTGATTATGGTGTATCTGTTGTGCTTGTGGGGAATATGCAGTGTGTCTCTGCAGTATGTGAACCTGCGTCTGAATGTGTGGGAGTGTTTGACAACAAAGACCATGGATGGCAAAACCTGGCATGCATTGCTTTGCTGGTCTTATTTTATGAATACCATGCATTAGAATGTGTACATAGAGTAGAGGAGTTTTTCATGCAACCCTTTTGAAAGATAAAAAGGCATGCAGTGAAGACTTGAGTACTGCTGAGGGGTTCGTTTAAGCAGATTTCTGTAGGCGGTCTGATATAGTGTTTGATCATCATCACTGACAGGGAAAAAAGTCTTTCCTTATTAAAATCGTGTGTTGATTGGGGTCATGTGTTGATACAAGACATGTCTTCTCTGTTTGTGACAGGTTTTCCTAGTTATTACTGAATTCATTTTAGCGTAGTCAAGCATTTCATTTAGGTGCCATTGATCACAACCCGGTGTCTCATTTATAGTGCGAAAAACAGTTTTCCTGTAAAATATCTCATAAAATAAATAAAGGCTATTAAAGCACAAGGCCTTGAGATATTAAGACAAATGTTTCAGAGCATATATACATTTATTTATTTCCACTTTTCTTGTTTTAAGAATAAAACACTGAAACAGTAAATTTCACCAAAAAAAATAATAATATATATATATAAATACAAAATTAATAAATAAACAGCATTGAATTGTATGTGACATTTTGAAGTACAAAGACAGAAATATAATTTTATTGAAATATGTACTCCAATAATCTTTGTTTTATTTACACATTTGACAAATTTTTACCGTGTACAAGTAAACTTTTTGAATGATTTACACAGAAATTCATGTATTTTTATAATGACACAGTATGGCTTCTCACATTCAGTCTGTCCCCGTCAGTGTTCGAACTCTACCGTGGACTTTGGGGGAGCCCACTTGTTTTTGGTATATAACGGAGGAGCTGGGACTGGAGCGAGCTCTGGGGCTGGGGCCGACATGGGAGCGGGCTCTGGGGCCGACACGGGAGCGAGCTCTGGGGCCGGGGCCGACACGGGAGCGGGCTCTGGGGCCGGGGCCGACACGGGAGCGGGCTCTGGGGCAGTAGGGACTGCTGGCTCGAGAGTGGCCTCCACGGCCAGGACAAACGCAGCAGACAACTGGAGATCCTCCCGGATATTTCCATGAGGGGCCTCTGCACAGAGGGCCCTAGCCATCCTGGCACGAGCCCTCCTACCTTCACGCCTCCCGGGACAGTGAGTTGTCGGATTGCCGACTTCCTGGGTGACTTGGACTGACACTAACTCAGGATCATCGGGACTGGACACGACTGGCTTGGTTTGAACTGGAACAGACACGGGAACAGGGGACGACTGGGAAACTCTTCTTGCCTCTACCTTTAGCTTAACCGCCTCCGAGGACTTGGTAGCTTCAGGCATGACTGTGGTGGGTTCAGCCGATTCAGAGGCGGGAACCGCCACAGAGGACTCGGTGGCAGATGCAACAATGCTGGCCACCCTCTCTCTTCTGCCTCTTCGCTTCTCAGTGGGAGTCAGAAGAGGATCATGAACCTGACTCGAAGAGGGAAGGGGGGCAGGGTGGTGGTTACTGCAGACATCCTCGGGAGGGTTTAAGATCTGCCAGTCCTTGCAGTGATGCACATAGTTAGAGAAGTCCCAGAAGTTTAAGATGCGCAGTTGTTCCATCTCCCACCGCGGTAAGGGGTCGTTCAGAGTGATGTTAAAGGCCTCCTTCAGCGCCGCATCATCATATTCCAGGCCCCGAGCCATCGTCCAAAAGAATTGGGCAAAGGACCGGGGTTCCTGGTCCTGCTGATGAAGCGACGCCAGCGTCTGTTGGAGTGCCAATCTCCCTTCTGCAGTGGCGGGTGGAACAACTCTGAGACTCATTCTGGTGGGTCCTAGTCCGGGTGGTTCGTACTGTCAAGGTTTTCAAGGAAGGACCCAACTGCAGAATGGACAGGGGAAACAATGATCCTTGTTAAGGTGCTGACACAATAAGACAATCCGTCTGTAGAACAGTGATTTTGTTTCTGGTTTGTCCTGCTTTTCTCTGTTCTCACCTAAAATGAACTTTTTACTTTTTAGTTGAAATAAATACAAAGCAACTTTACCCAACCGTGAAGTTCAAATTGCATTTCAAGAAGACAAAAAAAAGTGCTAGTATTTCAACCAGGTTACATGTGTACATTTGATCAATATGTGACATAATGAGTGAATGCGGTAGCGTTTTTAGGTTAATTCCAAAAATTGATTATTTTATACTTTTCTAAGTAGTATTTGTGATTTCAGTATATGTTTATGCAGTAACACTTTATTTTAAGGTGTCCTTGTTACACGTTACATGTACTTACTATTATAATAACTATTAATTATGCATAATTGCATGCATGTCAAACCATAATCCTAACCCTAACCATATAGTAAGTACATGTAGTTAATTAATATTACTCAGTACTTAAATGTAGAATTACACTGTAGGACACCTTAAAATAAAGTGTAACCATTTATGCTTAAATTTCAACCACTCTTGTAAGGCAAACACTATGTCCTTTATCTTTGAAAGCAATGCACAGACACTGAACGTCAATAGCAGCAGCTCAAGTGATCAGGAGTGATCGATCACCCCAAAGAATCAGTCAGTAATAAAGCCTGACCCGAGCCTGATTTTAATGCGATCTGAAGTAGACTTCAGCGGAGGGACGCTGGAGATCTGTGTCCTTGGAGAAATTGTCTTACGCTGCATGCTCTGGTTGCACATTTTAACGCAGTGAAGTGATGGCTTAGTTATAGAGTCCTGTAACAATGACGTCAAAATCCAGAACATATTCCTATGGGGTTTTTATTATGCAGTTGTTCAATTCATGAGTAAAATAAGGTCTGTGGTAAACATTGCTTGATGATACTTGACATTTACTTGACTCCAAACATTGTGTAGATACTTATAACAAACATACATTTTTTTAACATAGTTAATATTTTTTAGTATTTGTGTGTAATTTATGTTGTACAGCAAATCGTCCAAGTATCGTCAGTCTTGTACTCATAAATTGAAAAACCCTTTGGAGACAATCAAGAGAACCCATTGTGAATTTGTCTTCTGTGTTTTGACGTCACGGCTGCAGCACTCTATTATATGTTATATTATTTAATAAGACACATAATATAATTCCTATTGAAGCATAAATTATATAGACATTAATGCATTCATGAAGAACATCCATGGAACCTTTCCATTCCATAAAAGGTTCTAACTAGTGGAAAATGTTCTAAGAACTAATAATAAAAATAAAAATCTTTTAGGAGCTGCTCACTGAGGGTGTGTTCACATTTGTAGTTCGGTTCCCTTCATTCTTTTGATCCGGACCAAAAAAGAAGATGATACATTTAGTCCTTCTAGTTCAATTTGCATTCACACTGTCATGTTTAGGACCGAACCTTAAGAAACAAAACAAACAAGGAACAATGTATGTGCGTACGTACAGTATGATGGCACTTTTACCAGCTGAGAACTTGTGAAGAGCTTATGAAATGTGTCAAAACAGCGGCTGGAGTCAAGAATTTCTCAATCATACAAACAAAGAAAGATCTGCTGCAAAGAGACGTGGTTCAAATACCTGTACCGAAAACACCACGACGATAACGAGAAAAAACATGTATTCTTGAGCACTCTTCAGCATTTAGGGTTGCATCTTGTGACATCACGTCCTGTTTTTGGTTTGTTTAGATGTCCATGTTGCATTCATATTTTAAACAAACTGCACCAGAGTTTGTTTGCAAGCAGACCGAGACCCATCTTGTCGCATGTTTTTTGCGCACCAGGGTTTGAATGGTAGCGTTCACCGCACTCATGGAGCAATCCACACCAGGGTTAGTACAATGACGTCAAAATCCAGAACATATTCCTATGGGGTTTTTATTATGCAGTTGTTCAATTCATGAGTAAAATAAGGTCTGTGGTAAACATTGCTTGATGATACTTGACATTTACTTGACTTCAAACATTGTGTAGATACTTATAACAAACAAATTTTTTTAACATAGTTAATATTTTTTAGTATTTGTGTGTAATTTATGTTGTACAGCAAATCGTCCAAGTATCGTCAGTCTTGTACTCATAAATTGAAAAACCCTTTGGAGACAATCAAGAGAACCCATTGTGAATTTGTCTTCTGTGTTTTGACGTCACGGCTGCAGCACTCTATTATATGTTATATTATTTAATAAGACACATAATATAATTCCTATTGAAGCATAAATTATATAGACATTAATGCATTCATGAAGAACATCCATGGAACCTTTCCATTCCATAAAAGGTTCTAACTAGTGGAAAATGTTCTAAGAACTAATAATAAAAATAAAAATCTTTTAGGAGCTGCTCACTGAGGGTGTGTTCACATTTGTAGTTCGGTTCCCTTCATTCTTTTGATCCGGACCAAAAAAGAAGATGATACATTTAGTCCTTCTAGTTCAATTTGCATTCACACTGTCATGTTTAGGACCGAACCTTAAGAAACAAAACAAACAAGGAACAATGTATGTGCGTACGTACAGTATGATGGCACTTTTACCAGCTGAGAACTTGTGAAGAGCTTATGAAATGTGTCAAAACAGCGGCTGGAGTCAAGAATTTCTCAATCATACAAACAAAGAAAGATCTGCTGCAAAGAGACGTGGTTCAAATACCTGTACCGAAAACACCACGACGATAACGAGAAAAAACATGTATTCTTGAGCACTCTTCAGCATTTAGGGTTGCATCTTGTGACATCACGTCCTGTTTTTGGTTTGTTTAGATGTCCATGTTGCATTCATATTTTAAACAAACTGCACCAGAGTTTGTTTGCAAGCAGACCGAGACCCATCTTGTCGCATGTTTTTTGCGCACCAGGGTTTGAATGGTAGCGTTCACCGCACTCATGGAGCAATCCACACCAGGGTTAGTTTTAATCGAACCAAACATGTCAAGTGTGAACGCACCCTGAAA
>NW_015505479.1:78034-85852 GCF_001515645.1 Sinocyclocheilus grahami | reverse complement strand
ATCCTTGTTAAGGTGCTGACACAATAAGACAATCCGTCTGTAGAACAGTGATTTTGTTTCTGGTTTGTCCTGCTTTTCTCTGTTCTCACCTAAAATGAACTTTTTACTTTTTAGTTGAAATAAATACAAAGCAACTTTACCCAACCGTGAAGTTCAAATTGCATTTCAAGAAGACAAAAAAAAGTGCTAGTATTTCAACCAGGTTACATGTGTACATTTGATCAATATGTGACATAATGAGTGAATGCGGTAGCGTTTTTAGGTTAATTCCAAAAATGTATTATTTTATACTTTTCTAAGTAGTATTTGTGATTTCAGTATATGTTTATGCAGTAACACTTTATTTTAAGGTGTCCTTGTTACACGTTACATGTACTTACTATTATAATAACTATTAATTATGCATAATTGCATGCATGTCAAACCATAATCCTAACCCTAACCATATAGTAAGTACATGTAGTTAATTAATATTACTCAGTACTTAAATGTAGAATTACACTGTAGGACACCTTAAAATAAAGTGTAACCATTTATGCTTAAATTTCAACCACTCTTGTAAGGCAAACACTATGTCCTTTATCTTTGAAAGCAATGCACAGACACTGAACGTCAATAGCAGCAGCTCAAGTGATCAGGAGTGATCGATCACCCCAAAGAATCAGTCAGTAATAAAGCCTGACCCGAGCCTGATTTTAATGCGATCTGAAGTAGACTTCAGCGGAGGGACGCTGGAGATCTGTGTCCTTGGAGAAATTGTCTTACGCTGCATGCTCTGGTTGCACATTTTAACGCAGTGAAGTGATGGCTTAGTTATAGAGTCCTGTAGCAATGACGTCAAAATCCAGAACATATTCCTATGGGGTTTTTATTATGCAGTTGTTCAATTCATGAGTAAAATAAGGTCTGTGGTAAACATTGCTTGATGATACTTGACATTTACTTGACTTCAAACATTGTGTAGATACTTATAACAAACAAATTTTTTTAACATAGTTAATATTTTTTAGTATTTGTGTGTAATTTATGTTGTACAGCAAATCGTCCAAGTATCGTCAGTCTTGTACTCATAAATTGAAAAACCCTTTGGAGACAATCAAGAGAACCCATTGTGAATTTGTCTTCTGTGTTTTGACGTCACGGCTGCAGCACTCTATTATATGTTATATTATTTAATAAGACACATAATATAATTCCTATTGAAGCATAAATTATATAGACATTAATGCATTCATGAAGAACATCCATGGAACCTTTCCATTCCATAAAAGGTTCTAACTAGTGGAAAATGTTCTAAGAACTAATAATAAAAATAAAAATCTTTTAGGAGCTGCTCACTGAGGGTGTGTTCACATTTGTAGTTCGGTTCCCTTCATTCTTTTGATCCGGACCAAAAAAGAAGATGATACATTTAGTCCTTCTAGTTCAATTTGCATTCACACTGTCATGTTTAGGACCGAACCTTAAGAAACAAAACAAACAAGGAACAATGTATGTGCGTACGTACAGTATGATGGCACTTTTACCAGCTGAGAACTTGTGAAGAGCTTATGAAATGTGTCAAAACAGCGGCTGGAGTCAAGAATTTCTCAATCATACAAACAAAGAAAGATCTGCTGCAAAGAGACGTGGTTCAAATACCTGTACCGAAAACACCACGACGATAACGAGAAAAAACATGTATTCTTGAGCACTCTTCAGCATTTAGGGTTGCATCTTGTGACATCACGTCCTGTTTTTGGTTTGTTTAGATGTCCATGTTGCATTCATATTTTAAACAAACTGCACCAGAGTTTGTTTGCAAGCAGACCGAGACCCATCTTGTCGCATGTTTTTTGCGCACCAGGGTTTGAATGGTAGCGTTCACCGCACTCATGGAGCAATTCACACCAGGGTTAGTTTTAATCGAACCAAACATGTCAAGTGTGAACGCACCCTGAAATGTTCTTTGGGAAACCAAAAAAAAAATTGTTATTTTATGGCACTGCAAAAAAAACCTTTTGGGAGCCTTATTTTTAAGTAGTGCTGTCAAATGATTAATCGCGATTAATCGTATCCAAAATAAAAGTTTTTGTTTAAAAAGTGCTAGTATTTCAACCAGGTTACATGTGTACATTTGATCAATATGTGACATAATGAGTGAATGCGGTAGCGTTTTTAGGTTAATTCCAAAAATGTATTATTTTATACTTTTCTAAGTAGTATTTGTGATTTCAGTATATGTTTATGCAGTAACACTTTATTTTAAGGTGTCCTTGTTACACGTTACATGTACTTACTATTATAATAACTATTAATTATGCATAATTGCATGCATGTCAAACCATAATCCTAACCCTAACCATATAGTAAGTACATGTAGTTAATTAATATTACTCAGTACTTAAATGTAGAATTACACTGTAGGACACCTTAAAATAAAGTGTAACCATTTATGCTTAAATTTCAACCACTCTTGTAAGGCAAACACTATGTCCTTTATCTTTGAAAGCAATGCACAGACACTGAACGTCAATAGCAGCAGCTCAAGTGATCAGGAGTGATCGATCACCCCAAAGAATCAGTCAGTAATAAAGCCTGACCCGAGCCTGATTTTAATGCGATCTGAAGTAGACTTCAGCGGAGGGACGCTGGAGATCTGTGTCCTTGGAGAAATTGTCTTACGCTGCATGCTCTGGTTGCACATTTTAACGCAGTGAAGTGATGGCTTAGTTATAGAGTCCTGTAGCAATGACGTCAAAATCCAGAACATATTCCTATGGGGTTTTTATTATGTAGTTGTTCAATTCATGAGTAAAATAAGGTCTGTGGTAAACATTGCTTGATGATACTTGACATTTACTTGACTCCAAACATTGTGTAGATACTTATAACAAACATACATTTTTTTAACATAGTTAATATTTTTTAGTATTTGTGTGTAATTTATGTTGTACAGCAAATCGTCCAAGTATCGTCAGTCTTGTACTCATAAATTGAAAAACCCTTTGGAGACAATCAAGAGAACCCATTGTGAATTTGTCTTCTGTGTTTTGACGTCACGGCTGCAGCACTCTATTATATGTTATATTATTTAATAAGACACATAATATAATTCCTATTGAAGCATAAATTATATAGACATTAATGCATTCATGAAGAACATCCATGGAACCTTTCCATTCCATAAAAGGTTCTAACTAGTGGAAAATGTTCTAAGAACTAATAATAAAAATAAAAATCTTTTAGGAGCTGCTCACTGAGGGTGTGTTCACATTTGTAGTTCGGTTCCCTTCATTCTTTTGATCCGGACCAAAAAAGAAGATGATACATTTAGTCCTTCTAGTTCAATTTGCATTCACACTGTCATGTTTAGGACCGAACCTTAAGAAACAAAACAAACAAGGAACAATGTATGTGCGTACGTACAGTATGATGGCACTTTTACCAGCTGAGAACTTGTGAAGAGCTTATGAAATGTGTCAAAACAGCGGCTGGAGTCAAGAATTTCTCAATCATACAAACAAAGAAAGATCTGCTGCAAAGAGACGTG
This sequence comes from Sinocyclocheilus grahami, assembly GCF_001515645.1. Classification (NCBI taxonomy): domain Eukaryota; kingdom Metazoa; phylum Chordata; class Actinopteri; order Cypriniformes; family Cyprinidae; genus Sinocyclocheilus; species Sinocyclocheilus grahami. The sequence continues at coordinate 82,320 of NW_015505479.1, read as the reverse complement.
GTTCAAATACCTGTACCGAAAACACCACGACGATAACGAGAAAAAACATGTATTCTTGAGCACTCTTCAGCATTTAGGGTTGCATCTTGTGACATCACGTCCTGTTTTTGGTTTGTTTAGATGTCCATGTTGCATTCATATTTTAAACAAACTGCACCAGAGTTTGTTTGCAAGCAGACCGAGACCCATCTTGTCGCATGTTTTTTGCGCACCAGGGTTTGAATGGTAGCGTTCACCGCACTCATGGAGCAATCCACACCAGGGTTAGTTTTAATCGAACCAAACATGTCAAGTGTGAACGCACCCTGAAAAAATGGTTATTTTATGGCACTGCAAAAAAAACCTTTTGGGAGCCTTATTTTTAAGTAGTGCTGTCAAATGATTAATCGCGATTAATCGTATCCAAAATAAAAGTTTTTGTTTACATAATATATGTGTGTATTGTGTCTATTTATTATGTATATATAAATACACACACATACAGCATATATTTTGAAAATATTTACATGTATATATTTATATTCATATTATTTATGTCATATATAAATATATTTAATATATAAACATAACATATTTTTCTTAAATATATACATGCATGTGTGTGTATTTATATAGTCATAATAAATATACACAGTACACACACACATATTATGTAAACAAAAACTTTTATTTTTGGATGCGATTAATCGCGATTAATCGTTTGACAGCACTATTTTTAAGATTGTAAGAATAACAAAAAACAAGTTCAACTAAAAGGTTCTTTCAGGAACCCAAAATGCTGACTCTATCTGTGGCATTGATGCAAAAGAAAGGAAGCTTTATTTTTAAGCATGTAGGGTCTTTAAAAATGTACCTTCTGCTTTTTATCTTCCAGTGTTCCAAATCCTTGTTTTATCTCACCAGCACTATAACAGCTCTGGATTATTATTTCATTGCTACAAATGACTTCGAACAACCTATTACGTTGTTTCACGCCATAATGAGTCTTTATAATGTTCAAATGTCCCACAGGAGCTGTACATATGTGACCCTGGACCACAAAACCAGTCATGAGGGTCCAGGTCATTTGTAAGCTGAAAGCTGAATAAATAAGCTTCCCATTGATGTATGGTTTGTTAGGATACTTGTTAGGAACTATTTGAAAATCTGGAATCTGAGGGTTCAAAAAAAATCTAAATACTGAGAAAATCGCCTTTAAAGTTGTTCAAATGAAGTTCTTAGCCATGCATATTATTTACAGTAGGAAATTTACTAAATATCTTCATGGAACATGATCTTTACGTAATATCCTAATGATTTTTGGCATAAAAGAAAAATCGATAATTTTGACCCATACAATGTTTTTTTGGCTATTGCTATAAATATACCCCAGCGACTTAAGACTGCTTTTGTGCTCCAGGGTCATATATTTCCTCAGGCTTTTGGACCCTGAAGACTTTGAATTTAACTGGTGATTTTCGAGCTACACAGAGCCAGAGGACTGCGTCCAGCTATTTGTCACTTTGCGGCCTCGCTCTTAACGCCTAAACGCTCGAAATCTCTCACTTGTGAACAAATGACATTTGCCTTTTTTGTTTTGCTCCAGTTTATTGCTTTCTGCTGTCAAACGCGTGCAGCGCTGCAATTTATCATCCATTTTTAGGGGGGACCGGTTGAAATACTTGGCATGGGACCTGGAACAACGTCTGCCTTTTGTCTTTGGGGAAAAGAGACAAAAATGGCCTTGATTTTTCTAATCTTGCCTGTAAGCATCTGGAGAACTTTTTCTTCTGCTGTATCATGTTTTATCTCTCACGCAGACCTCTCAGGTGCACGTAGACATTTTTAGCATTCAGCACTGTAGATGGCTATAGATTTCCAGTGATTTGATTTGGTTTGTCAATGCAATTTGGCTGAAATCCTTCAACTCGTGGACATTATGCTCTTTCCTCCTTAACTCTCTTTGAGTATGAGGAATTATCAGATGCTCTTCCCGGCCATAATTAGCTAAATAAACCATTTATAGCTTCCATTTCTTTTTGTCTGCTTACTTGCGTGCGAAACGAAGGCTGAGCCTGTAGTCGTGTCAGTCTCGTGTGTTTATTTGGACATTCTTTGCGACATGAGTCGTGTAGGTTTCGTCTCTTTGGTTTCTCGACAGCTATTACCAGGTCATGTTCCAGCTGTCCTCTGAGACAGCGTTCCAGGAGCCCACATAATCCTTGACCAAACACTGAATATTTAATCCAAGATGCCAGCTCATTGCGGCTTAAGTATACCCTATCACTTCAGTTTGATAAACAGACTCTGGTAACAGCCTTGTACGTGTTGTCAGGAAGCTTTAAACGAGGATAGTGATGCAGTAGGTTTGTGATCTTCGTGATGGGTTTCCATAAACAGTAGTGGGAAATAGCCCCAAAGGCTAGTCCTGTAATCATTTACTCAACCTCAGCCTGCATGGCTTGCTTTCTTCTGTAGACCACAAAAGCGGAAGTTTAGTAGAATGTTCATGCTGCTCTTTTCCATAGAGTGAAAGTGAATGGTGACCACCCTTGTGAAAAAAGAAGTACACTTTAGCACACACTTTATATGAAATGCAATTCGTTTATATCACAATTTCCCCTGTTTTGTATTAATTGTAATCAAAATTTTATTTTGTTCTGTTGTTTTTGGCTATGCACACACTGCAGCTAAATCCGGTTGCCAGTTTAACTTTTAGTGCTTAATCCTGTTCTATACACAGTTCAGTCATTTACAGGAGTGACAACTGTATTCTGTATTGACTCCCAAAAAATGCAGGTAGTGGCAATCACATTTACAGTTATTTTGCGCAGTGTGTACTAAACTGAACTGAGCAGCTAGTTGTTAATGACTATTATAAAACGGATAGTTCCGGTCCTTGATTCTGATTGGCTGAGCCACGTTCGAAGCTGTTGTAAATTACTCTACAAACACACACCTTTGTTTACTTCTGTGTGCTGCTCTGCAACCACTTTGTTGCAACCACAACCGTTTCCGAAGAACTACATTGTTTGGCGGAAGAATACTGTTTTTATTAAAATCATTACACTTTATTTGCTCCGTTTTATTTTGTGAAACCTTACCACGTACATGGAATAACCGTTTTATAAAAGCAATAAGCCCCGTGAAGCCGTGGTTTACAGTGAATTTTTACCAGCTTAGGGGGTTTTAGTCGCTCCGCTTCGCTTTTTCATTTTTGGTTGAGCTATCCCTTAAAAATGTATATAGAGTTTTGATTTCATTTGTTTGTTTTAAAGGAAAGAGAGTCTTTCCTTGAATAAATGAACATAACTGTATGACTAATGATATAATTAACATATCTGTTCTCTGAAGGGTTTTATTTATTGCCTGTGGTTATCCGGCAATCACCTGTCAAATGAATCCGCACAGCACATTTCAATGAAACATTAATCATGGCTTTGTTTTTAAACTGAGCAGACACTTTAAATGAACCTCAGCTTCTACATTCCAGCCGCTCGATATCTGTCTGCCAGACAAAGCAGAGGAAGTAGGGCAGCTTCTCCATATCATATCCTCATTGCACCCCTACACACTTCCACAATACAGAAACAATCTTCCTCGATCAATGTCTCGCAAACATTGTTCAACAACGCTACAACGCTTGAGCTGGATAAAAACAAATACAGATTCATCGGTATAATTCATTTATTCAGAAACTCTTCAGCTTCCTTCTGTCCTTCTGTCAAGTCTTTTTACTTCCTACACTTTGCAGTTTCATTTAGACCTGGAAAGCATGACGTCACTTTATGTCCTTGTGAAGAGACTTCTCTTCTGGCACCACAACAGATTCTTTGTCCTAAAGCAATCTTATCGTCAGTGTTGGGGAAAGTTACTTTTAAAAGTAATGCATTACAATATTGCGTTACTCCATAAAAAAGTAACTAATTATGTTACTTAGTTACTTTTTATGGAAAGTAATGCGTTACGTTACTTTTGCGTTAGTTTTTATTACTTTTGCTTAAATCTGGACAGGGCTTGCTTGTTTGTTTTTAAAATAAAAAAGTTCTATTTTTGGCAAATATAAAAGCATAAAAGCCTGTTCGTAGAATGCAGAAGAAGAAATTCAACACACTTCAGCAATAAAAGACACAAATGTTTTTCTAGAGTAATTTTTGCTTATTAGTATGGTTGAACTGGATCATCGGAGGTCAAAAGCAAAGACATTGGTTAATAGAATGGGTGTTGTTTAACATTTAATTATTGCAGGTTTGCGTCATATTCTGAGTTGCATTATTTTTATTCATTTTGAGGAATACTGAATCTGT
>NW_015505479.1:45823-76769 GCF_001515645.1 Sinocyclocheilus grahami | reverse complement strand
AAAATCGATAATTTTGACCCATACAATGTTTTTTTGGCTATTGCTATAAATATACCCCAGCGACTTAAGACTAGTTTTGTGCTCCAGGGTCATATATTTCCTCAGGCTTTTGGACCCTGAAGACTTTGAATTTAACTGGTGATTTTCGAGCTACACAGAGCCAGAGGACTGCGTCCAGCTATTTGTCACTTTGCGGCCTCGCTCTTAACGCCTAAACGCTCGAAATCTCTCACTTGTGAACAAATGACATTTGCCTTTTTTGTTTTGCTCCAGTTTATTGCTTTCTGCTGTCAAACGCGTGCAGCGCTGCAATTTATCATCCATTTTTAGGGGGGACCGGTTGAAATACTTGGCATGGGACCTGGAACAACGTCTGCCTTTTGTCTTTGGGGAAAAGAGACAAAAATGGCCTTGATTTTTCTAATCTTGCCTGTAAGCATCTGGAGAACTTTTTCTTCTGCTGTATCATGTTTTATCTCTCACGCAGACCTCTCAGGTGCACGTAGACATTTTTAGCATTCAGCACTGTAGATGGCTATAGATTTCCAGTGATTTGATTTGGTTTGTCAATGCAATTTGGCTGAAATCCTTCAACTCGTGGACATTATGCTCTTTCCTCCTTAACTCTCTTTGAGTATGAGGAATTATCAGATGCTCTTCCCGGCCATAATTAGCTAAATAAACCATTTATAGCTTCCATTTCTTTTTGTCTGCTTACTTGCGTGCGAAACGAAGGCTGAGCCTGTAGTCGTGTCAGTCTCGTGTGTTTATTTGGACATTCTTTGCGACATGAGTCGTGTAGGTTTCGTCTCTTTGGTTTCTCGACAGCTATTACCAGGTCATGTTCCAGCTGTCCTCTGAGACAGCGTTCCAGGAGCCCACATAATCCTTGACCAAACACTGAATATTTAATCCAAGATGCCAGCTCATTGCGGCTTAAGTATACCCTATCACTTCAGTTTGATAAACAGACTCTGGTAACAGCCTTGTACGTGTTGTCAGGAAGCTTTAAACGAGGATAGTGATGCAGTAGGTTTGTGATCTTCGTGATGGGTTTCCATAAACAGTAGTGGGAAATAGCCCCAAAGGCTAGTCCTGTAATCATTTACTCAACCTCAGCCTGCATGGCTTGCTTTCTTCTGTAGACCACAAAAGCGGAAGTTTAGTAGAATGTTCATGCTGCTCTTTTCCATAGAGTGAAAGTGAATGGTGACCACCCTTGTGAAAAAAGAAGTACACTTTAGCACACACTTTATATGAAATGCAATTCGTTTATATCACAATTTCCCCTGTTTTGTATTAATTGTAATCAAAATTTTATTTTGTTCTGTTGTTTTTGGCTATGCACACACTGCAGCTAAATCCGGTTGCCAGTTTAACTTTTAGTGCTTAATCCTGTTCTATACACAGTTCAGTCATTTACAGGAGTGACAACTGTATTCTGTATTGACTCCCAAAAAATGCAGGTAGTGGCAATCACATTTACAGTTATTTTGCGCAGTGTGTACTAAACTGAACTGAGCAGCTAGTTGTTAATGACTATTATAAAACGGATAGTTCCGGTCCTTGATTCTGATTGGCTGAGCCACGTTCGAAGCTGTTGTAAATTACTCTACAAACACACACCTTTGTTTACTTCTGTGTGCTGCTCTGCAACCACTTTGTTGCAACCACAACTGTTTCCGAAGAACTACATTGTTTGGCGGAAGAATACTGTTTTTATTAAAATCATTACACTTTATTTGCTCCGTTTTATTTTGTGAAACCTTACCACGTACATGGAATAACCGTTTTATAAAAGCAATAAGCCCCGTGAAGCCGTGGTTTACAGTGAATTTTTACCAGCTTAGGGGGTTTTAGTCGCTCCGCTTCGCTTTTTCATTTTTGGTTGAGCTATCCCTTAAAAATGTATATAGAGTTTTGATTTCATTTGTTTGTTTTAAAGGAAAGAGAGTCTTTCCTTGAATAAATGAACACACCTGTATGACTAATGATATAATTAACATATCTGTTCTCTGAAGGGTTTTATTTATTGCCTGTGGTTATCCGGCAATCACCTGTCAAATGAATCCGCACAGCACATTTCAATGAAACATTAATCATGGCTTTGTTTTTAAACTGAGCAGACACTTTAAATGAACCTCAGCTTCTACATTCCAGCCGCTCGATATCTGTCTGCCAGACAAATCAGAGGAAGTAGGGCAGCTTCTCCATATCATATCCTCATTGCACCCCTACACACTTCCACAATACAGAAACAATCTTCCTCGATCAATGTCTCGCAAACATTGTTCAACAACGCTTGGGGAAAGAAGCTGGATAAAAACAAATACAGATTCATCGGTATAATTCATTTATTCAGAAACTCTTCAGCTTCCTTCTGTCTACAGGGAAAGTCTTTTTACTTCCTACACTTTGCAGTTTCATTTAGACCTGGAAAGCATGACGTCACTTTATGTCCTTGTGAAGAGACTTCTCTTCTGGCACCACAACAGATTCTTTGTCCTAAAGCAATCTTATCGTCAGTGTTGGGGAAAGTTACTTTTAAAAGTAATGCATTACAATATTGCGTTACTCCATAAAAAAGTAACTAATTATGTTACTTAGTTACTTTTTATGGAAAGTAATGCGTTACGTTACTTTTGCGTTAGTTTTTAAATCTGGACAGGGCTTGCTTGTTTGTTTTTAAAATAAAAAAGTTCTATTTTTGGCAAATATAAAAGCCTTTTCACACCAAAAGTGAAATGAATAAGCCTCAGGCTGAAGGAAAAGTAAATTTACGTCCGTACAGTAGAATGCAGAAGAAGACATTTCAACACACTTCAGCAATAAAAAAACACACACAAATGTTTGTCTAGAGTAATTTTTGCTTATTAGTACGGTTGAGCTGGATCATCGAAGGTCAGAAGCAAAGACATTGTTAATAGAATGGGATTAAATACATAAAGGATATTTGCGTTGTTTAACATTTAATTATTGCAGGTTTGCGTCATATTCTGAGTTGCATTATTTTTATTCAGTCAATAAATTGGAAAAAAAGTAACTTGCGTTACTTATTTGAAAAAGTTAATTCTCTTGTAAATTAAAAAGTAATGCGTTACTTTACTAGTTACTTGAAAAACGTAATCTGATTACGTAACTCGCGTTACTTGTAATGCGTTACCCCCAACACTGCTTATGATACAGATGTTGTTGAACATGACTCATGTGGTCAGTCTTTTAATGACTTCTGCTGATTTTATTGTTTAACAATTGCAGCATTCAGTTTAACATTTGTTGTACAAATTGGTTAAACATGGTAAGAAAGTTTGCTTTTTACTTTTAAATGTTTAAATACAAATACATGTGGAAATTGTAATTGTTTTATTAATTCGTATTATATTTTTAATATTATTATATTATATTATATCTTTACCTTTTTTTAATTCATTTATTTTTTGTTTTGTTTTCTATTACACATTATGCATATTTTATTTATGTTGAAAAATTTGTTGCAGAAACAGTTGTCAAATTTAAAAATTGGTAAATTTCACAAACAGTTACAAAACAATCCACAAGTAACACGTTAAACGTGAAATTTTCAAGTAGATAACCTGAAATTGTTTTTTTTTCTGTTAAAAAAGTACTTCAATGATCTTTGTTTTATTGAAAAAAAAATGTTTAAGGGATAATAACAAATAATCTCTCAGAGGTTATTTAATTTATAAATGTAAATGTAAGCTACTAAGTAAAATGGTACTGTAATAGGCATAAAAATATACAGAACTAAAAAGTACTGGGTAAGAAAGTGATTTAGCAATGTCAGGATAATTGGCTATTAAAAAGGTCTTAAAGGTGTCATATGATGTTGCTAAAAAGAACATTATTTTGTGTATTTGGTGTAATTAAATGTGTTTATGCGGTTTAAGGTTAAAAAAACACATTATTTTCCACATACTGTACATTATTGTTTCGCCTCTATGCCCTCCTTTCTGAAACGCGTCGATTTTTACAAAGCTCATCGGTCTGAAAAGCAAGGTGTGCTCTGATTGGCCAGCTATCCAGTGCGTTGTGATTGGCCGAATACCTCAAGCGTGTGACGGAAATGTAAACGAGGCATTTGTTGGATCCAGTGGGGACATAATTATGGATTATAATGACATATACTGTCTTTTTACGCGTTGCATTGCATCGCGCCGCGTAAACATAAAACCATGTCTGCATTTGTGATCGGAGAAATGACAAACAACAAGTGCTACTCTACACTGCTCAAAACTCGCGATTGAATCGTCAGTGGCAAATTCTTTAATATAAAAAACTTACTTACAGTCTGTGAGTCAGAACAGCCGGCATTGTAGTCTACTCTCTCAGGATCAGTAAACAGTCCTCCATAAAATGTGCTGCACACATCTGAATATTTGGGTTGAACTGTTCTGGAACAGTGTTGTAAATACAACTTAACCACTGATTTCTGGTCGTGTCCTCTTTTGGAAGGCCAAACAAAGTAGTTTCGCTTTCACAAAAAAACACAGCGTCACACACGGTGGCCTTGAGTGAGCAGAGGCCAGGGACTAGCATGTGGAAAGACCAGTGGGCTTGAGAACGGCGCGACCGGCGGATTCGACGAAGGAGCGGCGAGCGGGCTTGCGGCAACCATATGTGACGACCCCGGTCTGGACTCCGCTTCGTCCACGGTGAAAGCCGCAGTAGAAGAAGCTGCGTCTTTATTTTTGAATAATTCATGTACCAGTATGCTGTGTGTGATCTCTGCATCTCTACGACTGCTGTACCCTTCTATGCAATTACTTATAATCGCACAGCTGCAAGCTCACAATCCCATCACATGCCTTTTCATACATTATCAATGCTTGTATACTCCCACATGAACTTTGGGTAATGAGTTCAGTTACATTTTGCCTAGTTTAGTTCAGCAAGAGCCTTTGGCCTCCGGCTCGTGTCTCATTAGAATCAGAGTGTAAATGGCATCAGTCACTAGTGATGTGAGCACCTGCACACTGACCTTAAACTGTGGCCCTCGTGCTGGAGTTCCCTGACCTTTGAATCCACAGCCACAGGAGAGAAGAGACTGCAAACAAGTGTTTATTTGTGCTCTTATTAGCATCACCGGTCGATTATGTCTGTCTCTCCTTTTCAAAAATGAAAATTCTGTTTTTCAAACCCAGATGAATTTAGTGAAACACAGTGGACCACATTTATTTGTTTTATTCTTTGTTTGTTTCTTTGTTTTAGTGAAAATCAGCAAAATATTTATTTACTTACTTACTTACTGAAACCCAACTGACCACTTTATTTATTTATTTATTCAGTAAATCATACATTTATTTATTATTTTAATACATTTATATTATTAAATGTATAAATACATGTATTATTTATTTATTCAGTAGTCAATTTACAGTAATTTATTCAGTGGACCACATTATTTATATATGTATTTATTTATTCTAGTGAAACAGAAATTGATCACTTTATTTATTTATTTGTTTATTCATTTATTTACACAGTTGACCACATTTATTTTTTGGAAGTTGAATCTGATAAACACATTTATTTATTTATTTGTTTGTTTATTTAAAACAGAGTTGACCACATTTATTTTTTTTGTATTTAGTGCAATGCTAAGAAACACATTATTTTATTTAATTTTATTTTTATTTAATTTATTTTATTTTATTTTATTAACAGTGGAACACATTTGTTTGTTTGTGACCACATTTATTTATTTATTTATTGGCTTTGTTGGGGCTGTGGTCACTTATTTTATCATTTTATCTTGCCCATCCAGAGCTCATTTTCTTATTTTAATTTTGCTTGCATGTGTGAGTTTGGCTGACACTAACAGTAACCTAATTAAACCCTGGTATAATGAATAGCATGTTCTATGAATAATTAGATGATGACAACATCAGCCTCTGATTACTTTTAACCCTTTCATGGGTCTTGTTATTATGTACAGTTCTTCCCGCACTGTACTGAATTTGTGTTAGTGAACACTATGAAAGATAAATATAAATCTTAACCCTCGTTACATCTTCTGCATGCTTAAAATACTGTGCTTACCAAATGATTTTCAAGCAGGCCTATAGTCATATCCAAGAATGTAATGAATATGCATTTTTGTGTAGCCAAAATAATGGCGTACATGCTGCATGTCATCCTGTTAAACATGCACAGAGAAGATTTGTTTCAGTTTTCTGCGGTTTGTGTTATTTGATATTGATTCCGCTGTGTTGCTTGCCATCCTGGAGGTTTTATTTCAGCCAAATAACATTAAGAATGAATGGTACATGCTCTTAGGCTTATCTCAGAAATTCTTGCAGCCTTGGCCACAATGCAATCATCTGAGCCTTTGCCCAGACCTTTGGGAGCCCAGAGCTTTATTGTTTCTCTGCCATTTGATTCAGACTGCAGCTTCCAGTCAGCCCATCCCAGCCCCTTCACTTACTGTAATCAGTTTTCTCATTGGTACTAATGTTTGTAAATGAGAATCTCTTCAGTCCGCAGAACATAAAGGGTATTTTTAGAAGCCCCCGATGCTTGCTGGACTTCAAACCTTACGTTGAATATATTAATGGCTTTCACCGCCTGTTTGTGCAGAAATGATGGTCTGCGATGGCTGATTCGGGAGGCCAAACCGGAGGGAAAAATCTCTTAACCTTTACCCAGCGCTTCCTTTAAGCTAATGGCTTTCTGAACGCCAAGGCCACTGGTCTGTCAGCAAAGTGTGTTCATTCAGCTCATAAATTGAGTGCACTTTGTATGTCTGTGGGCTCTCATTCGATCATTTTATTACTCATCCGTAAGACTCGTGTCATTATCGCATCTGCCCTCCGCATGCACTGGAAAATGGTTGGCAACAATCTCTTTAAGGTCATCTGTTTTCTGTTTCTTGCTCCTAAACTCGTAATGCCCTTTCCTTTCTGCTCTCAGGTCACTGTGTGCTTGAGCTATCAGTTCAGCGGCGGAGGGTTGGGCATTTTGCAAGATGCTACTCCGTCTCTTTCAGCTTTGTATTTATTTTTTCCTTTTTTGTAGTCTTCCGTGCCTCCGAGTTTTTGTGTGTAACATTCTCACATGCACTGGGCCTAAATTCAGAATATATAAACTATATATCAGGGAAAGTTACTCTTAAAAGTAATGCATTACAATATTGCGTTACTCCCTAATGCAATATTACTTTCCATTTTTAATGGAAAGTAATGAGTTACATTACTTTTGTGTTACTTTTACTTATCTGAGCTGGGCTTGCTTGTTTGTTGTTAATAAAAAAAAGTTATTATTATGTGTGAAAAGAGTGTCTTGTTACTTTCGATTCCCTTTCATCTATTTTCAAGGGTATCTTCTGTCTCTTCTCACAGTGAGCATTCAGCTTCCACGAATGCATATTCAAGCTTTGTCAAGCGTAATTTGCCGCAGAAATGTTTTTCCGCCGGATTTGCATTAGTCAGTGTTATTTAATGTTAATGTTTCTTGATATTGCCTTCACAGCAACAAATTCAAACTAATGCCATTCAGTGTCCTTTGCGACAACACTGAATGCCAGCGTGAAATCCAGAATAAATGTATCACATGCATAACTCTGCATACATGTATTATGAATTATGCTTTTCACTCGCATGGTGAAATTCAAACTTATGATACATCTTAAATCTTTTTCTGAACATCTGTCCTCTTTGTATGTATTTATGACAACATACGTGATTTTATATTTATTTGACATAATATTTAACAGTTTGAAGTAATTTCAAAAGAATCAATTTGAAAAAAAAAATACTCCATTAAAATAAGCAGATTACATTAGCAATGTTTTGATTATGTAATCCTATTTTACAAATAAAGAAATTCTTAAATACAATTAAATGAAAAATCCAACTGCAATGCACTCAGTAATTGTATATGTCTGTGTGCACCACAATGTGTGAGGTTTCTAAAATTAAATATTTAATGACTTGTTTAAATAATGTAAATATTCTCATCACTGTCAAAATAAAAGTACCGTGCTTTTGATACTTATCGGCCACAGAGAAAAAAAAATTATGCTGATAATTTAACCAAATACCCAATATCCATTAAATATTTTTTAATAGGAAATCATTTATGTATTAGTTATAGTTTGATTACTTTCCATAACTAAAAATATTCATGTTAACTCTAGTGCATCAAAAAGTGTATTTGTTTAATGGACATGTCAGTGTGAATGTCCATTCAGCTCTACTGTGACTACATTGAAATAGTAATGCAACCCTCGCAAGATATTTAAATTAAATGTTTATAATTCTGAAACATATCAGGAACATGATCCGACAGGTCTTTATCACATTTACTTCCATTCATATTCAGTTGTTATAATGGATATACTTATAAGCCGTTAATTTAGTATCCTGTTCAGGTAATTATAGTGGTCTCTTTCTGTTGCCTTTGGGGTTCATAATATGCAAGACTTTTATTTCTGTGTGATTATACTGTAATCGATAGTGAATCTTGAGTTAATGAATTTCATAACGAATTCTTTACCTTTTCCTCTATATGATTTGTGAACATCTGTTTCTTTCTCTATCACAGTTTGTTGTGGCAGCATGTGTTCAGCATAATCTGCTCACATTTGTATTGTTCTGTAGATTGTCACAGCTTGTGCTGTAATACACACACACACACACACACACACACTGATATTATACTGCACTGTGCATGCTGCCATGAATATATTACAGTAGAAGTCTAAAGATGCAATCTGTATATACTGTACATAAACACATACACACCCATTTAAAAGCCTCAGAAGACAGTATTCATTTTATGGTTCGAATTTGATAAGAAGGACACTGTCGGGTCTTGTTTACCCTGTTGGATTTTATTTTGCCATAATGTTAAGATGGCTGTAATTTATATTTACATGGAATAGCTGTGCCTTATTTCAGCTATTATCAGTTGACTGAAAATCAAATCTACGAGTATTTTAGAAACAATAAGATGAAATGAGAACATTTCTCAGCTGAAGCATCCATTAAATCAGAAATGCGAGTTCAGTGAGGCCTTGGAAGCCATTTATTTTACAGTAATGACTCACCTCAGCGAGGTCAGCTGATGTTGATTTCAAAGCACAACTGCATTTTGAAAGGGTCCAGTGCTGGACCTTAGTTTTGCACTAAAATATATGCTTAAAGGAATAGTTCAGCCAAAAATAAAAATTTGGTGAAAATGTACTCACCTGCAGGCATTTCGAGATGTAGCGTTCCATCACTTGCTCACCAATGGATCCTCTGCAGTGAATGGGTGCCGTCAGAATGAGAGTCCAAACAGCTGATAAAAACATCACAATAATCCACAAATTATCTACACCACTAAAGTCCACCAATTAACATCAAAACTGTCTGGGATTTGATTCTTACAAACATGCAACTGTTCACTTTACAAGACATTAACTGATGGACTGGAGTGGTCTGGATTACTTGTGGATTATTGTTTTTATCAGCTGTTTGGACTCTCATTCTGACGGCACCCATTCACTGCAGAGGATCCGTTGGTGAATAAGTGATGTAATGCTAAAGTTCTCCAAATTTGCTCTGATAAAGAAACAAAAATATTATTATCTCGGATGGCCTGAGGGTGAGTAATTTTTCAGCAAATTTTCCCTTTTATGCAAATTATTCCTTTAATACAGATTTTCCAATAGGAAATAATATAGCCCCCTATAGACCATGAACACATGATCTGATGCATCGGGCATCTGTATTACTAAGGGACAGTTTGTCAAAATCAGACTTTTGAGAAACTAATGCCTTTTACGGATTCAATTTAAATGCAAAGTAATGCCAATAATATGGATGTAGTCGGTCTCACTACATTAGGGAGTAATGAGCTCAAGGCTTACGAACGGGAGGATGGTCTTTTCTGAAACACTGTATAACGGCACCAGCCCATGTCCCTGCAGTACATTATCTCAAAACTAAAATACCAGTTTAGTTTCTTGGATTTATTTGTCTTTTATATCCTCTGTGTGCTGATTTAAGCTGTACAGTGAATCTATAGTTGATTTCCTTATCGGCCACAAAGAGTATCAGTTTTTGATTATCTTGGTCATTCACCATGAAATGGCCTATTTTATGCAAACCTTTATGTTTGAGCGAAGTTAACAAGCCTTCTTTAGCGCCGCTAGATAATTTAATTATACCTGACGTGCCCCACACCTTCAAACAGAGACCCGATGAATGAGAGAACGTGGCGTCACCTGCATTCACGCTGATTTTTATACAAGGACAGATACATCACCAACAAAGACATCAGAGGTCGGAGATCGATGCGCAAAACCTCATTACATGAGGCCGGATTGCTGATTACATTTTTGACATTGACGAGCCACCCTTGGTCACTGTGTTTAGTGAGGGATACATCTCCATGGTGACTCTACAGAACCACACTAGCTAGCAAGGAATTTGCAGCTTTGCTTGACTGCTTAATAATGAGAATTACAGCCATAGATCTCCATGACAGATGCACTGCACCAGAAAGACTGCAGGAATAGAATCTCTTGCACCCATATTTCTTATTCGCAAAGAAATATCCTCAAAAGAGCCAGGCAGCCTAGTAAAACATAGCGTTTCTGGTGCATGCAAGGACTAGGACAAAGAGACTTTTTAACTACGACTAACTGTTATGCCTCAGAGGCCTGTGTGCATTCATTGTAAATGTTGCTGAATTTGCAGTAATTACTGGCTACTTGATGCTTTACCATCATTTACCCTAGTAGCTCTGTTGATTACAGTTTAATGACAATTATATACTGTGAGCATTACCGTGAAAATACTGTAATGTGGAATCACTATGATAAGCTGTGTCTGCACAACAGTCATCTAATATTTGCAGATGAATGGTAATAGTATTGCAGCGCTGTAGCCAGTCGGTCTTCTCTGAGCAAACTAAAGACGCCCTCATGGGAATTAGGGAGGATAATTGGTACTGTGCTCCTTTTATTGTATGGAAGCCTGATTTAAGCCCATTTCTGACATATTTTTCGCCACTTTATTTCTTGTAATTGCAACTTTATGTCTCCCTATTATGACCTAATACAGTTTACAACTTCGTATCTTACAATGTGACTTTATATTTCAAAATGTGACTTTATATCTCATAATGTGACTTTGTATCTCATAATTGCCACTTTTCTCCCAATTATGGTTTTATATCTCACATTGTGACTCTCACTATGACTTTATATCTTATACAGTAATTAGTTTTCACGTAGTTGTAACTTTATATCTCACAATTGCAACTTTGTCTCATAGTGTGACTTTATATCTCATAGTTTGACCCTTTATCTCGAAATATGAAATAATTGAGACTTTGCCTGTGACTTTTAAACTCATAATTGAGAATATCTCTTGTAAACTTTTCTCCTAATTATGACCTTATATATCAGAGAGTGTGACTTTATATGTTGTAATTGAGAACATTTCTTGTAATTGCATCTATTTCTTCAAATTAAGAATTTATATTTTAAACTGTGACTTATATCTCTTAATTAAAACTTGCATGTAATTGTGACTATTTCTCGCAGTTATGTCTTTGTATCTCAAACTGTCACTTTATATCTCGTAATTGAGAATATTTCTTGTAATTGTGACTATTTTTCCCAGTTATTACTTTATATCTCAAACTGTGACTTTATATCTCATAATTGAAACTGTTTCTTGTAATTATGACAATTTCTCGAAATTATGACTTTTTATCTCAGACTGTGACTTCATATGTTGTGATTGAGAATATTTCTTGTAATTGTGACTATTTTTCCCAGTTATTACTTTATATCTCAAACTGTGACTTTATATCTCATAATTGAAACTGTTTCTTGTAATTATGACAATTTCTCGAAATTATGACTTTTTATCTCAGACTGTGACTTCATATGTTGTGATTGAGAATATTTCTTGTAATTGCTTTTTTCTCCCAATTATGACTTTATATTTCATATGACTTTGTATCTTGAAGAGTAATTGAGATGTTTTCTCCTAATTGCGACTTTATACATCACACTTGCAATTTTATATCTTACAATGTGACTATCTCATAATTGAGACTTTTTCTCCCAGTTATGACTTTATATCTCACAGTGTGACTTTATATCATTTAATTGAGAAAATGTCTTGCTATTGCATCTTTATATCTTCCAGAGTGACATTGTCTCAAATTGTGATCTCATAATCGAGAATGACTTTTTTTTTTTTACTTTTTCTATCAATTATGACTTTTTCACAGCTGAAACTTATATCTCAAACTGTGACTTTATATCTCACAATGTGACTCTTATTTTAAGATTTATCTCACAATTACCTTTTTTATTTTTATTTGTATTTATTTATTTAATTAGGCAGAAACAGGCTTCTACAGCATGTGATAATGTGTGCTATGGAGCTTATTCAATTCTCCCAGTATACTCACAGTGAAACATGTGCTCATTTGCAGTGAATTTGATTTTGTTAGGGGGAAAAAAGGGTATTATAATTGAACAGGGTGCAAGTTAATCCCCATAATGGAGATTTCAAATGAAACAAAATTAATTGTGATATTTTCATTTGATTACATTTTAAAAGATTAAGTTCTAAGAAATTAAATTTATCATGCATGCTGTTTCTGTAACGAAGGAGGCGTGACGACAAAGTGGGGATCCAAATGCTTTAATAAGAGCGTAGTCAACAACAGCAAACAGCAATGGCAGTGGCAAAGCAAAAGAGTAATCCAGATAATCAGGCAATGGTCAGGGCAGGCAGCAAAACAATCATAAACAAGAAAACAGTCCAAGGATCAAAACACGAAAGCAAGGAAACAGAAAAACTAGAAACACAGAAACGTAGAAATTTAATTAGGCAGAAACAGGCTTCTACAGCATGTGATAATGTGTGCTATGGAGCTTATTCAATTCTCCCAGTATACTCACAGTGAAACATGTGCTCATTTGCAGTGAATTTGATTTTGTTAGGGGGAAAAAAGGGTATTATAATTGAACAGGGTGCAAGTTAATCCCCATAATGGAGATTTCAAATGAAACACAACTATTTACAACAGAGTTACATCAACAGCAGCACTACCCACAGCTCTATTAATACTAAATAACATATATTTATAAATCCTCATACGTCCCCATGCTTTGCCCAAACATACCTAATTCAAATTTTCTAGCGCAAGAGCTTATGGGTATTCCTGAGTTATGGGATTCCACAATGCATTTTACAGTAATTTGTTTTGAGGAAAAAATGACCTAGCCTGCAGCGATTTCAAAGCAAATTTCTGACTGTAGTATTTTATTGTTTAAAAATAAATAAATAAATGTACTTTTACTGTAATAAAGAAGAATGTGATTTATCTGAATAAAATGTGAATATAAACAAGATCTAGTGAACAGAGACTGAATGCTTTTATCAACATTAATGGTCTCATTGATTATCTCATACATCTCAAAGAGCTGAGCTGCGTCAGCCTCACTAATTACACACTCTACTTGCCTTTTTCCCCCCAATTACTGCACTTTCATTGTGATAATGGCACACATGTATTTTAATGCCCTCATGAAAAAAAAATGAAAAAAGAACATTTGGATCCATTGCTCTTTTACTTGAGTGCTAAAGTCTAGCGTACTTGTTACAAAGCTTCAAAACAGCTAATGCTTAGCTTGAAGCAATGCATCTAAACAAGCTCATCCTGTGTTGATTGCCACCCAGATAATAGCAGCTTTTCTATTGCTTTGGCAAAGAGAGATATTTCAGTAAAGATATTTTTACTTGCCAAAACAATGATAAAAGAACGGAAGACGTGGTGAGAAGCTTCTATTAAGCTAAATTAGGCATTTGGCTCCTAGAAACTGGATGCTGGTTGCCATTTGGTATGATGGAAGCATAAGTGAACATTAAAATTTTACAGAAGTGCCAGGGTGAACTGTCATGTTATAGCTAAAAGTATTTCTCCCTTTGACCTCACAGTTCTCTCAAGTGCTCTCAAGTCTTGGATTTGGTCACCTTCGCTAATAAAGGTCTATGATGCCATTGGTACAACACGTCTTTTTCACTCTGTCAGGTCCCCTGAATGAATACAGCTTAAGTATAACTGGTTCATAAGGAGCCTTTCTCCTCTTTAGTGACATAGAACACTTAGAGGCAGATCAATCTTTTATATTTAACATATATTTTCACTTAAACTTATATAGGTAGGACCCTATGATTTCTGCAATGCAGAAAACATGGACAGAATCCAGGCATAAAAATGGAATTTACTGCATACCGTGATGTCATGGAATTTGGTAAATTTTGGAAAAACAAGGCTGTAAATTAATGTAAACTAGCATTAGTAATTGTTAAACTTAATTTAAATTTAAACTTGTAATTTGCTTATTCTGCGTGTCTCTGAGCACAGTATTGTCTACTACACATGCTAGAATAATAACAGCATTGATTTTAAATCAATATTATTATACCTTATTCATGCGATTTTTGCATCCATGTTTTAATATACAATAAAGTTGTTGTGCAGCACTTTATTTGACTTTTTTTAAATTAATTGTGATATTTTCATTTGATTACATTTTAAAAGATTAAGTTCTAAGAAATTAAATTTATCATGCATGCTGTTTCTGTAACGAAGGAGGCGTGACGACAAAGTGGGGATCCAAATGCTTTAATAAGAGCGTAGTCAACAACAGCAAACAGCAATGGCAGTGGCAAAGCAAAAGAGTAATCCAGATAATCAGGCAATGGTCAGGGCAGGCAGCAAAAGAATCATAAACAAGAAAACAGTCCAAGGATCAAAACACGAAAGCAAGGAAACAGAAAAACTAGAAACACGGAAACATAGAAACCACAGAAGAGCTATACAACATTCACTCACCAGCGATGACAGAGAGTGTGTGTGCTATTCTTATAGTCCTACTAATGTGAGGCAGCTGTGAACTGATGATGAGATCTGATGAGAGAAAGGTGATGCACTTGATGAGTCCGGGCAAATGATTATGGGGAATGGAGTCCTGAGTGAATGGCAAGGTACAGAATGGAGTGCTCTCTAGAGGAGCGCATGGGCACTCCAGCTGGCGATCATGACAGTTTAATTACAAAACATTATGAAAATTTTAAACATAAAACACATCATTTGGAAAAAAAAATAAAAAATTGGGGAAATTTATTTAATTGATTTTATAGGGCCTAATATATTAAATTTCCTTTGTTATGAGATACAGTTTGACCTCACTAGCTATGTTTCCATCCACCTATTTTTATGCAAATTTTGGGATATAGGATTGAAAAAAAGAACAGTAACATGCATAAATTCAAAAAATGTGCAGGAAAACTTGGCTCAATTAAGTCAGATAATAAACTGAGTCACACGATTGCGTTATCAAACATCAGTCAACCAAACACAAGATAAAATGACCATGTTTATTGCGTTTCTTCTGTGCTCTGAGGCACAAGTCCTTTATTAAATGCAAAAAAAGACCCACAGTAGCTTCTCCTATTGCAGCAACTTAGTGATATTTGGCACCATTTTAACAGGAACTTAGTATTTTGTTCTCTTCAACTCTCTGGATGGAAACAGTGCCTTATTCGCATATGTTTTATGCAGTATTCCAATTTTGTGCATAAATTAAATTTGCAACTTTGGATGAATGACCGCCAGTCGTCTCACCACTCAAGTCAACTTTCATTTTACATGCTCATAAATCTATCGAGCTTGCCAAGGTGCTTTCTGTTCAAATGCTTATCTGTGTTTGAGCGCCAACCATGAGGTAAAGCATCAGTCTCAGGAGACATTCATAGTAAGCTCTGCTCTGTGCACAATGGAGCTAAACTGCACCTCCCACAGTTCCATGCTTAATTTACGAAGCTATTTGAATTGAAAAATAGACCTCCTATGAAGATCTGCAAAACCGAACCAGTGTTTCTCAGCATGGCTATAAAAACATCATCAAGTGGCAAAAAATGGCATTAGGGGAATAGATAATGGCAATAATCGTATTAGTCGTTTACCCGCGGGGCGCAGTGTGGGGAGATATTTCACATCAAGTGTTGAACAGCAGGAAACACATTAACAATCTGTCAATTTTGACGAGTGAAGTAAGTTGTGTAAGATCATTTCTTACTACATGACTCCCTGATGAATTTCTCTGGTTATTAAGGCTGATCTCTGTAAAGAAGAGAAGCATGAATGACTGCGATGCTTTTGTACTAACAAATGATGCTGCCATTTGCTTAATATAATGCAGAATATATTAAACAGGCTGTTGAAGGTTTAACCGAATTCTTGAATATTTCATCAAATTGGTTGATCGTTGTTTTATCTGTGATTATATAGTTAAACATTTATCAACTGTGTACAGCAATGAACTGTAGACTGAAACACTCATATGTTTTATTCTCATTTTTTATTGAAACTTTACTTTAAAAAACTATACCAAAATGTTTTTCTATCTCCCGGAAATAGCCTGCGAATTTCAACAATGCTCACTTCTCGGGTTTGTAACTAGAGCCTCCACTTAGATTCATTGGATCAAAATGCCTTTCACGTTAAATGAGATGCCATTTCCATCATTTAATGCCCAAGACATTGCAGATTTAAAAGCCTTTCCAGCATTTGTTTTTTTTAATAGACATGCATCATAAATGATTTATTATAATCTATTTCATGTGCTCTTGAACTTCTGCATACAGCGAGCTTGCATAAAAATGTTTTGTCTTATCAATTATAAAAGAAGTATGACAGCTTTTCAGTGTAACTCAAATGTTAACCTTTTAACTGCTATATATATACTGTAGCAGTGTTATTCAATTTTTCATGTTTGAATGTTCCGGACATATTTTAACCAGGACAGAGCCAATGAAGCTTCAGTTGTAGTTCTGTGGTTTGTACGGCATTACACTTAGTTTCATTCAGGTCATACAATATCTATTATATCTATATCTATAATCACTGTATCTATGATATTCTGGCCATGTGCTCTTGAACTTCTGCATACAGCGAGCTTGCATAAAAATGTTTTGTCTTATCAATTATAAAAGAAGTATGACAGCTTTTCAGTGTAACTCAAATGTTAACCTTTTAATAACCTGCAGTGTTATTCAATTTTTCATGTTTGAATGTTCCGGACATATTTTAACCAGGACAGAGCCAATGAAGCTTCAATTGTAGTTCTGTGGTTTGTACGGCATTACACTTAGTTTCATTCAGGTCATACAATATCTATTATATCTATATCTATAATCACTGTATCTATGATATTCTGGTCTCTTTCTCTATACAGTATATGGCTCTGGTCCCTCGTTCAATGTAAATCTGTGGTATATTTTCACCTATGTCTATGATTGCTTTGAAAAGTAACAGCAGTTGGATGCATCTCTCATTCAAAAACTGCATGATAAAAGGTATCATTTATGTCTATAATGTGCGTCAGGTTTGCAACATGCGCCAACCATCTTCCCATTGTGTAAAAAAAACAAACATTTCAATTGTAAATAAAGATTATTGGAGTATGTTTTACTTTCAAAATGTAATATTTCAGTGTGTCACTTGCAGATTCTTGGCAATTATTTGTGAAATTGACTAGCAGTTTCTGAGTGAAAATTGTTTCTACACCATTTTTTTTCAATGCGTACTTGTAATGAGAAGCGATTATTCAATGAGATCAGGCTGGGCTGGATTATCAACAAAAAAATAAGCTTTAAGAGCTCCCTTCATCGAAATGAATAATGGTTTAATATTTGAAAATGAAGAAAGACAGCCATAAATATTAGTATTGTAATTTTACATTTGTAATGTGTGTGTGTGTGTGTGTATATGTATAAAATAATAGATTTTTTGTTTTACTGTGAAATATTGAAATAGTAATATTTCTTATTTTTATTTTTAGTAATATAATTTTATTTCTTTACTTATTTTTTTGAATTGCCTTATTGGTATATATTCACAAAACCTTGGCCAATTGCCTTTTTTTTAAATCACATTTTAAATTGCAATCAAAATTTTTTTCAACAATTAATTTTCCCCATCATTAGTGATACTTGCCCTAGTGAGCATTTCTAGTGAACTCCACCCATTTATTTAGAAATGGTTCTCTAATTCTGAAAATTGGCATTCTTAACCCCACTCTAGTCCAGTTCCTGAGCCACAGAAGCAGGAAATGAAGTCATTGATTTGGAATTGATCCCGGTCACAGAATGACTCACAGGAGCCAGTTCCAGTCACTCCCCCTCTGAGCTGCATCCTATGCTTCATAACACATCTATGCTTACTGTACAGTACATCTTTAGTCTGAGCGATGGACAACCCTGTGTATGTATACGCCGTGAATTATTTAGAGGCTATGTAAAGTGCAAATAAGATACTATAAATAAGCTGAGTGAATAATTCATGAACTGTGGTCATTGCTTTATTATATAGACTTAAATAAGAACCTGAAGAATCTCTAGAATTGGCTTTCGCTGTTTTGTACAGTTTTGAGAGTTTAAGTATAGAGGTCAAGTCGTTTATTATTGTCTAGCAGATGGCAGTTTAGCAGCCTTTAACACCCTCTTAACACCCTGAATGTTTCCTCACTGCAGAGTGACCCAAGGCCTCTAGCTATATGACTTCCATTGAACAGCACCAAGAAATATTACAATGCTTATCACTCAAGGTCCAGGGAGATCAAGATTTAAAGAGCCAGTAAACTAAATTTCACTGGTGCATTAATCATTCCTGAAATGCTTTTCCTTCGGGTCCCTGTTCTGTAGAACAAACCTTTTTTTTTTTAAAGTGGCTTTTCATCTGTTTTTTTATAAGCCACAATAATTTCAGCTTAATTATTAAAATTAATTAGATTTTTACATATTAAAAAAATGGCCAAAATTCCCGGTGGAGTACTATGCTTCCATTCTGAAGAGAATTCCAGCAATCAGAAAAGTCACTGTTACCATGGAAACGGGAATCTCGCTTCCTCCCACAGAACACTATATAGAATAAACCCATCCTTCATTTTAACGTAAATTCTATTTACGTATATTCTGTACTTATCGCCAGTGAAATAATAGTCAGTATAGTTTTATAATGTATCATGATTGCTACACTCAAACTTTTTACAAATATTTTTTGTTAATTGAAATAAAGCATAAATGATACATGAAAAGGTTAAACTTAAATGACTTGAAGTCTGACTATGACGTTTAGTACTAAAATTGCTAAAACTAAAACTGAAATAAAAATAAGTCTGTTGTTTAATAGTGAATCATTGTTAATTTTATTAATTTTTTTGGCCCTATATTGCTTGCTATGTTTTGTTTTTCCAGTCTGTTAATTAAAACCCAAACTATTAAAAATCACACACATATACACATTTTTGTTAATTGAAATAAAGTTGAAATGAACCTTTATTCAATTATTAGAAAATTAGAAAAGTCGCCTTGGCCACTAACTGAAATACAACTAAAACTGAAATAAAAAGTCAGTAATTTTATTGGGAAATGAGACTCATTGTTAATTTCGCTCTTCAGTACTTACCGTGATTTTTATTTATTTATTTATTTTTTCAATAAATGCAGTATTGTTGTTAATCAAAATAAAACTATTACGTGTAAAATAATTTTTTTTTACTAAAACTAAAGATAAAATTAATAATAACGTTAAAATAAAAAAATATATATTTTTTAAATATAAATATTAGATTAAGAAGTTAAATGAATACCTTAAACAGAAACTAGAAATGCTGCATTTGAAACTAAATGAAATAAGTTTAAATCAAAATACAAAAATTGCTAAACTAAAGTGGCAATAAACATAAATTAAGCTAAATAGAAATATAAAAAACACTAAACAAAATAACAAAACACTGGGAAAATGTGTATATATATATATATATATATATATATATATATATATATATAGATTTATATAATACTCAAATATATTATATTCAATTTTAAAATAAAATAAAGTTAAAAATGACTTAGAAATTTAAAAAAATTTACGTGTAAAATATTTTTTTTTTACTAAAACTAAAGATAAAATTAATAATAACGTTAAAATAAAAAAATATATATTTTTTAAATATAAATATTAGATTAAGAAGTTAAATGAATACCTTAAACAGAAACTAGAAATGCTGCATTTGAAACTAAATGAAATAAGTTTAAATCAAAATACAAAAATTGCTAAACTAAAGTGGCAATAAACATAAATTAAGCTAAATAGAAATATAAAAAACACTAAACAAAATAACAAAACACTGGGAAAATGTGTATATATATATATATATATATATATATATATATATATATATAGATTTATATAATACTCAAATATATTATATTCAATTTTAAAATAAAATAAAGTTAAAAATGAATTAGAAATTTAAAAAAATATATAAAAAATATACAATTCAAAATAATACTAAAATTAAAATAAAACCTGAAAATGCAAAATAAAAGCTCATTCAAAAAATTAAGAAAAAGCATAACAGTATATAAATATTACTAAATTATTTCCTAAAATTCTGAAGATTTTTCTTCAGGTTTAAGAAATGCTGCTGTACAGAAGGAGAGGGGTGCTGACAAATCCTCATATAACTCATTATAATGAGTTCACATTTCCCCGGGCATCTGACACAGTCCACAGAGCGTGTGTTTGAGATCCTTTATCATGAAGAACATATATTGACCTGTTGGCATTGACGTCATACGCATACAGTACTACCCTGAATCTCCTTATCAAAAACCCAACAACATTATCTCATTCCCCCACAAAAATGTTCGAACACATGTAAAGTTGACTGATTCACCCGTACCGGGTGATAAAACGAAAACAGCATCACTGGAAATCAATATTAATAAGCTTGATGCATAATTCAGGTATGCATTTCTGCCAGCCAGGTTAGCCTCATGATTAATTCATGGCCGGCTTTAGATACACAGCCGTCCTCATTTTGTAATCCGGCGACTTTACTGTCCATCATCAGACACGCGTGTGCACCGCATTCATTCACTGGATTCAGCATTATTAGTACCGATAACAACAGCAATGCACTTTCTGCAGAACTGTTTGCACCATTAATCATCAAAATGTGTCAACACGTCCATCACAGACGCTTGTAAATGAAGGCTGGCGTTCTGCTGGAACACACTGTTGTTCCTGTCATCTTTTGAGTGTGTCCTGCTAGAAAAAAGGACAGGACACAGACTGCATGGACAATGTGTGCAGTATGATTAATTTAGCGCTCATACACAGTGTAATTAGTGTTTGTGTGTAATTAGGGAGCAGATTAGGATGAATTAATAAGATGAAGACCATTGAAATGGGTTCATAAATGGGCGAATAAGAAGATGTTTGGCATATAATAAGAAGCATATGGGTGGAGTTCAATTTCATTAGTTGATATGCCATGTTTCTGTGTGTTTCTTTGTGTGTGTTTGCGTGAAGATCAGCGTATAGCTGCTTTACCACAGGCCTTTCCTGATCAATATTTGGCTGTTTGCTGACTCTCATCCCCCTTGTTTGCTGTTGTTAGGTCTGACAGGCTTTCTTATACACTTCTTCAGTCGTTATCAAATGTGGAGACTGAAGTGATTTTATTGATAGGACTCCCTGAGGACTGACCCTATTTACTTTCTTACTGTAATGCTGTGTTTGCAGACTTATTGTAAGTGATTTCTCAGTGCATGTTTTTCTAAAGAAAAATCAAACGTTTGTATTGCCTCAAAACTGCTCCTCTCAACATAAAAAAACATGTTTATCCTCTTTATTTATTTGTTTATTTAATGTTTGTTTCTATTTATTTATTTTTAAATGCAAACATATATAATAATAATAATGTAAACATGTAATAATAAAAATATAATAATAACAACAACAACAACAACGCTGTTGATGTAAACAGCAATATCTTGTCAGACTATTGTGGATAACAAAAGTATTAAAATACCATGTTGTTATTATTTACTAATTAATTTTAATGTTATTATAATTCTTATAATTTTAATATATTAGTAATAATAATAATCATCATCATCATAATTGTTGTTGTTTACTAATTAATTATAATGTTATTATAATTATTATTATTTTAATATGACAACAACAGTAATAATAATAATATATTATTATTATTATTAAAGGTGTTATTGGACAAAAAAGTAATTAACATACTACCTCCGCTACTAATAATAAATTTATACATTTTATACATTTATGAAATAATTCATTCTAATGGAATTATAAATATTAATACGTTTTCATTAATATAATCATATATTTAGTAGTAGTAAAAATCAATTTACAACTATCTTAACACACGGGACTTCTTACATAGGATTATGCAATATCTTCTCAGACAATAGTGTGAACAATAAAATTGTTATTAAAAGTATATTATTATTAAATATTTGAGAAAAACCATTTACATGTATTCAAACACCGGACTTCCACAGAGCAGCAGTATCTTGTCAGACAATGTGCTGGAGGACAAAAGCTGCTAAAGTGCGATTGGTCAGTAACATTTTAAGGCGTGGCTTAACTAAAGATCAGCTGAAGCCATTTTTACACAAGCAGATGAATAATCTGATTCCTAAACCAGCGTCTGTGCTCACGCGCTGCAATCTGTATTTGCATTTTCCACACAATTCAAAATAGGTTTCATACTTCATTTGCACGGCAGCGGCGTTACCTTGGCACGGCAGCGATGTGTAAAAAGAGTCGGCTAGCATTCGCACTCTAAGTGCTCCGTTACAAGGTTGAGCTACAGGCGGGTGTATTGGTTTCAGTCAGTAAGTTATATCCAGAGGAAAGGGTTTCCCAGGTGTGCTTGAATTGCAGCGTGCTATAAATAGGTAAACGCTTACTGTAGCCTGTGAGGTCTAAATGTACCTGTGGAACAGCTGTGGCTGCTGGTGGCTGTTACCCTTTTACCGACCGTATTTAGTGTCTGTCTTTAGGTTCATTTGACTTGAAGCTTAAAGCGTTTGACCACCTCTCGAGTACCCAGACTCTCTCACACAGTCTCAGTATCAGCACAGCTTTGCTTTGTGACAGCTCACCATCTACAAGTTTGAGCTGTCAGAGCCAGAGAATTACAGCCATGAAGGAGCTGTCAGCCGTGTGAGTGGCTCTGGATCACGTTAAAAACCTCATGCAGGTGCCGTACAATAAAGCAACATACATCATGTTGTCATGTGATGATGGATGAGGCTATCGGTCGCTGCTGTCCTTCTGTTTGGAATACAATTAATCTGTAGACTGTCATAGATTCACTGTACAGTATCTTTTTTTGCACCAGAGGAGTGTAAATGAGACCCACTGTTGTTGTTTTTTTAGCAAATGCTTGATCACACAATTTTATTAGTCAGAAGCAAATAGTGCAAGATGGTGTAATAAAACCAGACAAAAACTGTCTAAAGTGTTTTGTTTTTCTCTAACTGACTAAAGTGTTTGTGAAGAGAAATGGAAATGAAGATTTGCATTTATTGCTTAGTGCAAAGATGTGCAATAACGCTAAACTGAGTCCTGAGCTAATATTGCTGTGCATCATTTAGCTAATATCAGCTGCTTAAGAGAACTACGTAATTATACACATCCTCAAATTTGGTTTTAGGCGCAGACCTTGAGCCCAAACTTTAGTAGAATAATGCAGTGTTGTTGTTGTCAGCTAAAACTTAAGCGAAAATAAAACAAACACGTAAATAAATATTGTATAAATATTTGAGGAAATATTTTATATTAGATTAATTAATATAAATATTAGATGAAAATGTATACAAATATTAGATAATAACTTAAAAACGTAAAAAAAAGAAAAGAAATGTCGCCTTGGCGAATAACTGAAAATAAGTTTTAGCTGAGGTACTGAAATTACTCAAACTAAAAAATAACAAATACAAATAAACGAAAGTTAAATAGAAACAAATAAACATTATATTCAAATTAAAATGGAAAATATAAAAATAGAAGCTAATTCAAAATAAGAATAAATACTATATTAGCAGATGTACTTAAGTCACACTTAAGTGGGTCAAAACACTCTTAAGTTCATCTAATAGCATTTTATATAAATTTAAACTAATGTATTTTCATTTAATTGTAAATAACATGCAATTAAGTGTCCAAAATATTACATTCACTTTGCACTTAAGTATATTCTTTAAAGTGCTCTTTTTAAAAGCATGCTAAAGTGTACTTATTTCACAAGGCACTGGAGGTGAAATTATACTCAGGTACTTTACATGTGCTTTGGTATGCTAGTCAAGACTTAAGTCAAAATAAGTGCACTTCTATGACAAATGATTATTAAAAGATTATTATTATTATTATTAAACATGATTTTTAAATAAAACATTTTGACATTATTATGAAGTGCACTTTTTAAAAGTGTACTTAAGTGTGTTAAGAAACAGTCATGAAAGTGCACTTAAGTTCCAGCGACGGCAGCCAATCACCACTGCAAATTAATGCGTATGCGTCACTTTTCGTGGCGTTTGTTCAACTTTGCTTTTTGAACCCAAAGAACGAAATTGCTCCAAAAAATGAAAAAAATAACCACTTTTCACTTAGACATAATAATAGACATAATGAGTGATATGATTGTTTTCACTGTTGTTCAACCTGTACATATATGTTAACATTTCAGAAAATGTGTTTTAGGGTTTCATGACCCTTTAAGTACACTTAAGTGGCTTTTTGTTTCATTAATATTAGCTGCACAGACAAATGTTACTTTAAAGATTTGAAGGACACTACAAGTACACATTCAATAACAGTTATTTTTTCACAAGGATAGTTGTTCACTGGTAAATTAAACAGCATCTAAACGGCCCATGGCTCGTATTAGGAGCAGTTGTGAAGTAAAACAAAAGATGCCATGTAAAGCACCTGCTTCTGAGTGCTTGAAGTCCCTCAAATGTGTCCTTTGAAGGCCACCATCTTAATTTGGCTGTAATTAGAAACAGCAGGTCATTATTCTCATTAGCCAAAGAGTCATGTGTGTGATGGCATAACAGAGTCTGCTGGCCAGGGCACCTGCTGCTGAGCGCAGTTGGCAGTTAATACTAACAGCACCAACACCAGCAATGCCAGTGAATTCACACATGCACCACCAGCCAGTGTGCCAATCATCTCAGAGCTTTTCTGTTCATCCTGTAGGACAAGGCTGTCTTTTTGGGTTTCGCTGCAGGTTAATATTCTGCTATAGGCTTACGTTCAACAAAGCCTCAATTTCAAAACATTAAGTGATGTTATAAGCCTATGTGGTTTTGTTTATCATATTCTAACATCTTTCATAATCTGAACCCTCAATTTTTCTTCAAGTATGGTATGAAAGGCATTTTATGAGATAGCTATAGAAGAGGTAGTGAAGGAGGTTTTTATATTCCAGAGTAATTCTATGCAGTTTTAATGAAGATCTAGATTAAGATTTAGAAATACAGGCGGAGAAAATTGTTAAAAAATGAACATTTCTGTTACAAGATTGCCCTCTATTGTCTAAATTGAGCCTTGCAGTAATATTTCAAGATAAACACTTGCTGGACTGAAGCCACTTAGCTTTCCTTGATTAAATGTTAAAAATGTGAGTATCAGGCTTTTGAGGAATATTTATTTGTAAATATCTGAATCATCACTGTATTGCATTGCATTATATGTTTCTTACCAAGGCATATTATTGAGAGATATAGAGTGACTCATATTTATTTTTATATTTATATGTAGTCTGTAATACTGATAAAAAAAAAATCTCAGTGATTTACAGTATAATCAGAATTTCATCTTACCTTTTAGTCATATAATTACTAAATTATATTTTGTTGCTCAGTTTTGGCCTCTTTTTTTCCCTCCTCAAGTATAAGCTCTATATTCTCACTTCTTTTCACTATACAGCATATTATCCACTGCCTGGCTGAAAAAAAAAAAAGATATCTGATATTTCATTAGACTGCCTTTAGCTTTGATTAGTGTACATTTGTCATTGGCATTGTTCCGACAATCTTATGTAACATCACACCGTTTATTTCCTTCAAAAGCTGCAATCATTTTAAGAGAGACAAATGCATACAACATGCCAGAAATATCAATCACTGCAAGAATGATCCAATCCTAGACTCTTCAGCTTATTTAAATCCAAACAGGGACTATTATTTGTTTTGTTTTGACCAGGCAGTGTATGAGCCTTATAGTGTGATCAACAGAAGACACATATGCTAACTTTTTTTTAATGTTTTTTTTTTATGTTTTGTCTAAAGGTTCAATAAACTATATAAATTATATTTTGTTGCTCAGTTTGGGCCTCTTTTTTTCCCTCCTCAAGTATAAGCTCTATATTCTCACTTCTTTTCACTATACAGCATATTATCCACTGCCTGGCCGAAAAAAAAAAAGATATCTGATATTTCATTAGACTGCCTTTAGCTTTGATTAGTGTACATTTGTCATTGGCATTGTTCCGACAATCTTATGTAACATCACACCGTTTATTTCCTTCAAAAGCTGCAATCATTTTAAGAGAGACAAATGCATACAACATGCCAGAAATATTAATCACTGCAAGAATGATCCAATCCTAGACTCTTCAGCTTATTTAAATCCAAACAGTGACTATTATTTGTTTTGTTTTGACCAGGCAGTGTATGAGCCTTATAGTGTGATCAACAGAAGACACATATGCTAACTTTTTTTAAATGTTTTTTTTAATGTTTTGTCTAAAGGTTCAATAAACTATATATATTTTCTAACTATTATTTACAATCACTGCAAGAATGATCCAATCCTAGACTCTTCAGCTTATTTAAATCCAAACAGGGACTATTATTTGTTTTGTTTTGACCAGGCAGTGTATGAGCCTTATAGTGTGATCAACAGAAGACACATATGCTAACTTTTTTTTAATGTTTTTTTTTTATGTTTTGTCTAAAGGTTCAATAAACTATATATATTTTCTAACTATTATTTAATATGTCAGGCTTTACAGGGTTTAGCAGCTTGATCTACTCAGTTTATCTCAGTACCCCCACCATTTATGGAGACTTTACTGGTGAAATAAATGAGTTGTGGCTGTTTCAACACTAGAATACTTTTGGCACAGAAATTGCTGCACATTGCACTATTGGCGTCTTTGAACCTTCATCCAGTCAGGGTTTTTGTTTTAATGCAATTGTGAATGTGTACTTACATTTCAGACTCTCATAGGATGTTTCAAATAATATTGTTGCCTAAAAACAGATGTGATTTGCCCAGTCTATGATGGTGATATATTGTTGAGCACTGCTTATGGTTATAGTTATGGAGTACTACACGGATATTCTCAAATATTCCACATCTTGTCTCATACTGCCACTGTGTGGTCATACTGGGATAGTTTAGTTTTGTTCCTTTCAGCTGTGAGATAAATTCCTGGTTGAAATTAAGTTAATAATGTTTGCAGGTGGTTTTAACTACTGTGTACTAACATTAAATGCATGCTGTTCTGGAAAATGCTCACATTCACTGTTAATGAGTTTGAAGTATAGTTAGGTTTAGGAGTAGGGTTAGGAGTTAGAGTTAGGTTCTGAGGGTAAGATTCTGAGATACAGTTATGGATAAAGTTAATAGTGTAACCACAAATTACTTGTAACTACAAGTTAATTAAATGCAAGTACTTTAAATGTCACTACAATACACCAACATTTATGTAGCGAATCAGCTCATGGGGAAATATGAATAATTAAGCATAACTAGTTATAATTAACTATTCATATTTTAGATCCGCTGTAGATATTTAGCTGAGTGGCCATTGACACGCTGAGAAAATTGGCCTTTGATGACGCTTCTTTGTGGTGAATTGGCACAGGGTCGCAGGGTTCGTGGATGAATGGAGGTGTGGGTGGAAGAGATGGATGATTTGAGCGTATCCGTGTATGTGTGTGACTGACTGTGTTTAGAGGTGAGCTGAACTCTCCAGCTGCTTCAGGTGAAGCTCAATGTGTTGTGTATGGTGGAAAAAGCTTGTGATGGAGCTTTATATGAACTTTTGTGACACTTTTATCACCTTTGATGGCCACTGAAGAAAACTTTAATGTTTTCATCAAATAAACCAATGCATTTCAGCTGGTGGGTCGTGACCCAAAAATGCATCCTCTGTCTGCTTTGGGAAAACAGTGCTAACTGATCATATGAGCGTGCATAGTATATGGCAAAATAAATAAAAATTAATAAATAAATAAATAAAAAGGAGTAGAAAATGCTTCCCATGTTTTTTATTTGTTGACTTCAAAAGCAACAAGCGTTGTGGTATTTGGAGCCAAATTAGGCAATGCCAACATAGACAGCTTGTGTGACATGCCCTCGTCCTCAACAAAATGAGTCTGACATGCCCTCGTCCTCAAAACATGACATTTACATTTAGTAGACGTTTTTATCCAAAGCGACTTACAAATGAGGACAATAGAAGCAATCAAAACTAACAAAAGAGCAACAATATGTAAGTGCAAATGACAAGTC
The DNA here is from genome assembly GCF_001515645.1 of Sinocyclocheilus grahami. NCBI lineage: Eukaryota > Metazoa > Chordata > Actinopteri > Cypriniformes > Cyprinidae > Sinocyclocheilus > Sinocyclocheilus grahami. The sequence goes on along the minus strand of NW_015505479.1, from coordinate 48,311 downwards.
TCAGTTAACCTAACGCAGTACACGTAGTAAGGTATTTTATATACACACATACACACACACACACAAAGAAAAACAAGTGGATAGAATAGAAAAAATAGAAAGCTATTTTTTTTTATAAAAAAGAAGATACATAGATAAAGCAGAATTAAAATAGAATAGAAAGTGCTAGAGTTAGAGGGTCAAATAAAGGTGGAACAGATGTGTTTTTAGTCGTTTCTTGAAGATGGCTAATGATTTAGCTGCTCGGATTCAGTTGGGCAGGTCATTCCACCAGGAGGGAACAGTTAATTAAAAAGTCTGTGAAAGTGATTTTGTGCATCTTTGAGATGGCACAATAATAGCAGTGATGTGAAAAGCCATGTTTCTGAATGACAGAACCTAGTGATGCCATGTAGACAGAGAAGAGAAGTGGTCCAAGAACTGAGCCCTGAGGCACCCCAGTAGCTAGATAGATAGTAGCTAGCGACTTGGACACCTCACCTCTCCAAGATACCTTGAAGGACCTATCTGAGAGATAAGACTCAAACCACTGGCATGAGGTTCCTGAGATGCCATTTTCCAATAGGGTTGACAGGAGAATCTGGTGGTTTACCATATCTAAAGCAGCGGACAGATGCAGCAAGAGAAGCATAGACGATTTGGAAGCCGCTCTTGCCAGTCTTAGGGCTTCAACAACTGAGATCAAGGCAGTCTCGGTCGAATGTCCACTTCTGAAGCCAGATTGGTTGCTGTCCAGGAGGTTGTTCTGTGTGAGAAAGGCTTGGTTGAACACAACTCGTTCAAGTGTTTTTGTAATGTTTTGAATGTTATCATCATCACTTCTCCGTCTGAAGCTTGTGTCCGCAGCATGGCACAAAAAAGCTAGAGGACGCAGTGTCTCGTTCCCCTCAGGGAACCATGGTTACATAAGCAACCCGAGACATTCCCTTTCGTGGAACTTCGAACTGCGTCCTCTAGGGGTCGCTATGGGGAACGGTATACCCACGCCGCCATGCTGAGGGGAGTGCAAGCCAGAACCATGGCAAGCCACTAAGTACCAACTACACCATATCGCTATGGGAGTTGCCCCTGTCCTGGACTTGACGGCTGTCTGTGACATTACTCCCTACGGCCAGAAGCCTAGGCTGCCAAGGGACACTACTAGAGCCTCAAAGTGTGAGGTCCCACTGGGACAAGATGGTAGTAGAACCCAGGCTACCAATAGTCTACCACGGGAATCAGTCTCTCGAGATTAACCTCTGGTGTAATGAGGGCGGCTGGCTTGGTGCCCAGAGCTGCGGGACGGCAGGGGCCACCGTACCAGCTGTGCCAAAAAAAGCCTCCTCGGAGGTGGCGCCCGGGCCTAGAATCAGAAGGATTCCTTTGAAGGACCTATCTGAGAGATAAGACTCAAACCACTGGCATGAGGTTCCTGAGATGCCATTTTCCAATAGGGTTGACAGGAGAATCTGGTGGTTTACCATATCTAAAGCAGCGGACAGATGCAGCAAGAGAAGTATAGACGATTTGGAAGCCGCTCTTGCCAGTCTTAGGGCTTCAACAACTGAGATCAAGGCAGTCTCGGTCGAATGTCCACTTCTGAAGCCAGATTGGTTGCTGTCCAGGAGGTTGTTCTGTGTGAGAAAGGTTGAGACTTGGTTGAACACAACTCGTTCAAGTGTTTTTGCAATGAAAGCTAGAAGGGAAACCGGTCTGTAGTTCTCTAAAAGAGTTGGGTTAAGAGTGGGTTTCTTAAGAAGTGGGGTTATACTAGCCTGTTTAAATGTTGAGGGAAAAACATCAGTGTGAAGGGATGTGTTAACGATGTGAGTGAGTGCAGGTACAATGGCAGGAGAAATGGCTTGAAGGAGATGAGATGGAATAGGATCAAGCGGACAAGTAGTAGGATGATTGGAAAGGATGAGTTTAGAGACTTCTGCCTCAGAGAGTGGAGAGAAGGATGAAAACGAGTGTATGTTTGCTGGTAAGATGTGTGTGACAGTTTGTGGTGTGGCAAATTGTGCACTGAGGTTTGTAATTTTATTAATGAAGAATGTGGCAAAGTCGTCAGCTGTTAGAGTTGATGAAGGAGAGGGAGGAGGAGGACAAAGGAGGGAGGAAAATGTTTTAAAGAGCATGTGAGAGTTAAGCGAATTGTTAATTTTGTTGTGATAGTATGTCCTTTTAACAGTGGAGACATTAGCAGAGAATGAAGAGAGGAGTGATCGATATACATTAAGGTCAGTAGGATTTTGTGATTTGCGCAATACTCTTTCTGCAGCTCTGAGCTTAGAACAATGCTCACGGAGAAAATCAGATAGCCAAGGGGCAGAAGAGCTGGTACGAGCTGGCCTGGAAGACAAGGGGCAGACAGTCTAAACAAGACATAAGAGTGGAGCAGAAAGTATCAGTAGCACTGTTAAAGGGGTCATATGATGTTGCTAAAAAGAACATTGTTGTGTATTTGGTGTAATTAAATGTGTTTATGCGGTTTAAGGTTAAAAAAACA
>NW_015505479.1:27913-43971 GCF_001515645.1 Sinocyclocheilus grahami | reverse complement strand
CGCAGCAGCGGCGGGTCCCAAGCCGCGGGAAACCGATGGTTGTCCCTCTCCGCTCGAGAAGAGAGACAAACGAGAATGGAGCTTTTTCAGCGAAAAGCTCTCTCAGTGCACGCAAATTGCCCCCTCGAGGACATCGCGTGCGTGCTCCTCGCCCAAACAAACAACGCATAGCTCGTGTGACTCATCGGGTGTCAGAAACCGCTGACACGGATGTACACACTTTCTAAACGCTCCGCTAGCGCTCGCCATAGTAGGAAAAGAAAGCTCTTACTTTACTTTTGGAATGCACGCTTCAAATTGCATATTTTTTTAACCTGGGCAGTTCATGTTAATATAAAAACATGTAAAATAAAATATAAAAAATATTTTTGTACCTATAGGCCTATATCTAAAATAAATACATTCATAAATAAATGTTTAAGTTTATATATATATATATATATATATAATTTATTTGTTTTTATTACAATATAAATTTTTATTAGTTTATTTTTGCTTATTTATTTTTGTTTATTTATGTATGTATTTATTTATTTAATTATTTTTTACGATATGCATAATAACCATAATAATCTTAATAACCTTTTTTATGTGTATACTTAAAAAAAAAAAAAAAGGAACCATTTTTTTGTACTGGTTTGGTCACCACTCGATGTCCAATGTTAAAATCTTATTCATAAATCAGCATCCTAAAGCAAAACCAGTTGAGAAGCACCAAAAAAACATATTCCAGCGGATATGAAATGTCAAAGTACTTTCCAGAAAAGGAAATGAGTAATGTTTGAGCGATTCAAATGTACTTAGCACATTTCCTTTTGTCAGAGATTAGCTGTCATCTGTCAACTGCAAGAATGAGTAGGAAACAGCTTGAACCGTTTCTCAAAGCGAAGGCTCTTTACGTTTGCAATTTGCACACCCACACATTCATGGGCAATCATTTCTGCCTGCTTTAAAAAAAAAAAAAAAAAAGGAACCATTTTTTTGTACTGGTTTGGTCACCACTCGATGGTCAATGTTAAAATCTCATTCATAAATCAGCATCCTAAAGCAAAACCAGTTGAGAAGCACCAAAAAAACATATCCCAGCGGATATGAAATGTCAAAGTACTTTCCAGAAAAGGAAATGAGTAATGTTTGAGCGATTCAAATGTACTTAGCACATTTCCTTTTGTCAGAGATTAGCTGTCATCTGTCAACTGCAAGAATGAGTAGGAAACAGCTTGAACCGTTTCTCAAAGCGAAGGCTCTTTACGTTTGCAATTTGCACACCCACACATTCATGGGCAATCATTTCTGCCTGCTTTTGCTAATCAGTAGCTTTAAGAAGAGAGTCTTGCCAGCGGAAAAACATATTCCCATGCGTCTCATAATGCAAGAGCCTTTCTTTCCATCCTCTAGCCCCCAGTTTGAGTTTCCATGGAAGTCAGCGTTAACTTCACACGGTGATACTTTCTGAGAAAACCCCATGTGTCACTGCCTCCTCCCGGATTCATGATTAAGTGGACTCTCAGATGCACACCGCTCTTAAATTACACCTCTTGCGATTGCAGGATAGCAATTACCACGCCAATAAGCCTGTCTGATTAAGATAAAATTATTGTTTACATACCGCAATCTCCAAAAAACACGATTAATATGTTTTTCCAGAGAAGTCACTTTAGTTTTGCAGCAGCCCACCAATTTTCTAGTCACCACACAAGAGCCTTTTTTGCATTTCTCACAGGAGAAATATCGGTTTAAATGAAGGGTGTGCACCGTTGAGAACTGCCGGTTTGAAGTAGACGTATTATTATGCATTAATCTCGATCGTTTTAATGAGCGCCGGCTTCAGCGTGATTGGTGCACTTGAATTAAAAGCAGCCAGCGAACAGAAGTCAGAGTCGACAAACGCCGCTCGGCCATCCTCGGGCAGCAACAGTGCTCACTTCACACTGTGCCCTTTTCCCCTCCTCCTCCTCCTCTCGCTGCTCCCTCCCGCCTCTTCCTCGTTTCCTGCGAAGAAGTATCTGTTGAAAGAGTGGGGGCACGGCAGCCGAGTGTACGGCGAGAACGCAGGGGAGCTTAATCAAACTGCTCTTCAACTGTGCCAAAGTGGAGCAGCTTGGAGGCACTGGTTGAGATCAGAATCAAAACTGGTGAGACGGCTGGAGAAATCCTTGAGATCTTCATGTCTGCGAGTGAAGAATAAAGCTAGACTTGAGGAGAGCCACAGTTGTTCCAGGAGAACTCTGAAACCGCTTGCGAACCGCTGAGATTGAGGGCGAGAGGGCAAGATGGGCGCTTTGATGGTGATATTTTCTCTGCAAACCAAACAAAGGAGAAGAAGGACAGGTAATTCCCATGCGTCTCATAATGCATTTCTTTCCATCCTCTAGCCCCCAGTTTGAGTTTCCATGGAAGTCAGCGTTAACTTCACACAGTGATACTTTCTGAGAAAACCCCATGTGTCACTGCCTCCTCCCGGATTCATGATTAAGTGGACTCTCAGATGCACACTGCTCTTAAATTACACCTCTTGCGATTGCAGGATAGCAATTACCACGCCAATAAGCCTGTCTGATTAAGATAAAATTATTGTTTACATACCGCAATCTCCAAAAAACACGATTAATATGTTTTTCCAGAGAAGTCACTTTAGTTTTGCAGCAGCCCACCAATTTTCTAGTCACCACACAAGAGCCTTTTTTGCATTTCTCACAGGAGAAATATCGGTTTAAATGAAGGGTGTGCACCGTTGAGAACTGCCGGTTTGAAGTAGACGTATTATTATGCATTAATCTCGATCGTTTTAATGAGCGCCGGCTTCAGCGTGATTGGTGCACTTGAATTAAAAGCAGCCAGCGAACAGAAGTCAGAGTCGACAAACGCCGCTCGGCCATCCTCGGGCAGCAACAGTGCTCACTTCACACTGTGCCCTTTTCCCCTCCTCCTCCTCCTCTCGCTGCTCCCTCCCGCCTCTTCCTCGTTTCCTGCGAAGAAGTATCTGTTGAAAGAGTGGGGGCACGGCAGCCGAGTGTACGGCGAGAACGCAGGGGAGCTTAATCAAACTGCTCTTCAACTGTGCCAAAGTGGAGCAGCTTGGAGGCACTGGTTGAGATCAGAATCAAAACTGGTGAGACGGCTGGAGAAATCCTTGAGATCTTCATGTCTGCGAGTGAAGAATAAAGCTAGACTTGAGGAGAGCCACAGTTGTTCCAGGAGAACTCTGAAACCGCTTGCGAACCGCTGAGATTGAGGGCGAGAGGGCAAGATGGGCGCTTTGATGGTGATATTTTCTCTGCAAACCAAACAAAGGAGAAGAAGGACAGGTAGGCAGTAAAGAGCGCTTTCATTATGTGACAGTGAGTCAGAGATGCTGTAAAGACTACAGTAGAGGATATTACATTGTGCATCGCATGCTCTTTGTACTTGTTTAATTAGATATATAGATAAACTGTAAAGCGGAGTCCAGAAGTCTAGGGATTCAAAATAGTGCATAAACCTGGAAATTAAGAGAGTTTTATGGATTTAAAATATGTAAAACATAGAAATGCTATGATGAATAAGAAGTACAGATGATATTTTTTAGATCAGTCGCAAATCATGCTGGAGAACATGATCATCAGGTTTTACTCACACTTGTGGAGCTCATGCAGCTCGAGTGCTGCTGCTGTTCAATATTACCAAATTATAAAGACATGATCTTATCAAGTTTTTAAATATTTTTTTTTACTCAGTTTATTATGCTGATAATATTATTTTTAAGCAAATGTATTCAGTTAAAAGGTCACACTTCAGCTTGGGGAATGATTTTCACTGACTTTTGCCTCAATAAACTCCTAATTTGCTGTATATTAATGGTTAGTAAGGTAGTTGTTAAGTTTAGGTATTGGGTGGATTAAGGTCCACAGAAAAAGACATTAATATGTGCTTTATAACTATTAATAAACAGCCAATATGCTAGTAATATGCAATTAACTTTAATTGTGAGAATGGGTCCCTAAACTAAAGTGTTACCAGTTAAAAAGAAAATGCAAAATTGAAGCATTTGAAACACACACACACACACACACACACAAAAGGTGTAGAAACCAGTAAATTTCATAATTACAAAGAAACAGTAAGTGACACATTGAATTAAATGTAATTTTGAAGTAGACAGAATTTGAAGTGCTTTTGAATTTTTACATTTTGAATACTCATTAATCTTTATTTTATAAGTTCATGTTTTACAGTGCGAGCTTTCAAATGTGATATGGATATGTATAACAAACAAATGTATCCATTTGAATTTTTTTTTTTTAAGATGAGATGTACGTCTTGTTCCTCTGGTGGGTGTTTTTTGTCTTTCGCCTTGAGATGCGATGATTCATGGTTTTATGCTTCTTTATTGTGTGGCCAAAGAACTCCAAAGGGAGAGTTTCTCCGAAATGTTGTACAGGGGGCTTTTACCAAGAAATACAGAGGATTCCTTGCGATGAAGAGAGGTAGTGAATGATCAAATCACAATTACTAAAGATATCTGCAGTTTACACTGGAAAAAAAAATCTTCACTCAGAAATTGCTTGGCAAATAGCACATTAAATCAAACAATTTTAAGTAGAAAGACTCAAATGGTATTTTCTTGCAAAATATACTCCTTTTCATTTATTTATTTTTTCGCAAATAAATTAATATTTTTTTTTCCTTCCAAAAATAAATATATTAATTAATATTCTTTCATTTTTCGAACATATAAAAGCACCTCCAAACTTCAATCTCTAAGGGATGAGGACAAACGCCCCCCCAGTATTAACTTAGTGAATGGACCATTAGTGATGTGGTGCCTGATTTTATAGGAACTCTTTATGGGATATCTGCCAGGCCATCAAGCTGTGAAATTAAATCTCATTCACCTTCCACATAATCCTCATAAATCTGACGGCACACACTCCTTCATGCACTGCCCTCTCATTTCAGTGGAGTTTAGGACTGAATGCGTTTTAGTCTTTTATTGTTTTGAAATCTGAGGCACTGCGATTAATTAATTAATTTTTATTTTATTTTATATATATTTTTTTCTGTCTGCTGTCTGTAGCTCTCTTATATCTGGTTCATGCCTGTGATGATTAAGGTTAGTCATTCGTACATTTGCATAATGCGGAATACATTACATGCATTAAATAAAGTCGAAAAGGGGGAGAAAATAGCTACTATCCCAGCAAAGTTTATGAAACTGTCCTGATTAGCTTATTCACTGCATCCCTGCTACTGAGACTGAGTTAATGAGGCAGAGCTCTGGTTTTGTTTAATATCTCTAACCTGAAACTGCATGTGTGTCTTAAAGCGTTCCTGGTTTATGTGTAACATTTCATTATCATACACAGAGAGAGAGAATACATCAGTGTATAACATTTTTATATTGTTGTGACTCACTGTACTGAATTTTTTCTTGGTGAGTCAAGCAATTGCTGGTCAGTTTTAGTCAGAATCGTTTTTGCTCAATACTGTACAATGTAAAAAAAAAACTAAAAAAATATTTTTCAAAGTTAAAAATAAAGAAAATATTATTAGATTATGTTTTAAAATACTATTTCAGTCTTTCTACTCCAAAAATTAATGCTTAGTTGAATATATATATATATATATTTTTTCTCCTTTTTTAAAAATTATTTCTGTATAATTTCTGAAATGTATTAGTTTGTATCAATGTATCAGTTTCTGGTTGAAAATTGTTTCACCACCATTTGTTTCTCGTGTAAATGAATTTAAATGTAAACATTTGCTGCAAGTAAGTGTGGACCTAAAATAAAATGCTTTATGTGTGCCTTTGTTTTAGTAATGGAAGTAATATAAAAGGAAGTGTAATGAAAATCAGTACTGAATCGATTTTTTGAAGTTGTAGTTAAAAAGATTATTGGAGTACAATTGCAAGAAATTCTATTTCATTCCTTCTAAAAATCCATGCTGAATTTAATTTGTTAATTGTAGATTGTAATTATTTCTGAAATTTAGTAGCAAAAGTGAAAATAGCTTTTACAAATTTGTAAAATAAATCACAGCATTGAATTAAAAATGGTATAATTTCTGAAATGTATTAGTTTGTATCAATGTATCAGTTTCTGGTTGAAAATTGTTTCACCACCATTTGTTTCTCATGTAAATGAATTTAAATGTAAACATTTGCTGCAAGTAAGTGTGGACCTAAAATAAAATGCTTTATGTGTGCCTTTGTTTTAGTAATGGAAGTAATATAAAAGGAAGTGTAATGAAAATCAGTACTGAATCGATTTTTTGAAGTTGTAGTTAAAAAGATTATTGGAGTACAATTGCAAGAAATTCTATTTCATTCCTTCTAAAAATCCATGCTGAATTTAATTTGTTAATTGTAGATTGTAATTATTTCTGAAATTTAGTAGCAAAAGTGAAAATAGCTTTTACAAAATTTTTTCAGTGTAAAATAAATCACAGCATTGAATTAAAAATGGAATTGAATTGAATTCATTTGGATGTCCAGGTAATATTCTGGAATGCTGTTCTGATTATCCGCTTAAACTGCAAATATTTATGCAACTTTGAAACCCGGCATGTTCTTTTCTACATAGTTTGCAGATTTTAAAGGTGACGTTCAGCTTAACTTTTCCGCTCATTCTCATCATAGAAATACAGATTTCAACACAAGTCTCAACAGGACAATATCTATAGTTTACCCTATAGTTGTGATGAAAATGTACGTAACTCAACATAACACACAGTGTAGTTACAGCATTAAACATTAGATAAGCAAGTTATCTTCTCTCCAGCTTTGGGAACTTCGCAACAGCTATATCTATACAGAAAGTTATATTTAGTGTCTCATTCAGATGGTTTGGTTGGGAATAAAATGAATGGGCAGCCTTGGCCCTTCTCCTAGGCAATATATCATAAAGAAGACAGTTTTTGTGCATTGTAAGCAGAAATCAGAGGAACCCAGATTCCCAAACTGGGAGATCAGCGGTCTGTTTGGACCAAGTTTATTTGAACTGTGTGTTGCTTGTTATTGTAGAGACATTCGGATGCTAGAGGAGAATGCTGGATGATTTATTACACTAAGGGTACCACAGTATTACCTTGTTTTTGGACATGGTGCCATGACATTGTCTTTACACTGCAAAGATGGTGCATCTAAAGAGACACATACAGTATACCTCAAAGAGTTGCATTTCACAAATGATAAATATGAAATAGTTTAGATATAAATTATGCTCTTTTGAAAAAGACGTACTCTTAATTGTTTTAAATGTGTACTTGTAATGTACTTCAAGTCTTAAAAGTATATAAAAAAGATAATAAAATATTAGTGAAATAAAAGGCCATTTAAGTGCACTTAAAGTATACTAAATAATACATAATGCAGTATAACGTGTACAGTGATGCTTAACAAACTTGAGTATGCTTTTAAAAAGTGAACTTTGTAATACTGTCAAATTTAAAGTTTTACTGTAAAGTACATTGTAAATCATGCTTTAATAATCTTTTGTTGTGCTTTAAAGAAGTACAATTGATGTGTTGACTAAGCTTATGTACAGTACTTGATCATTTTAACTGTAGTGTTATACGATATTACTTTTAAAGTTAATAAATGTACTAAACTTCAACTTCATGATTACAAATGTGCAATAACAAATATTTTGTTCAGTCATGAAATTCTAAATGGTGCATTCTGACGGGGTGTTAACATAACTGATGAAATTCAGAGAGTTAAATGACTTGGCACAAGCTGATTGGTTCATGCTGCATATGCAGCCAATGAGCTTACTGCCTTGCATTTATATGGCTGGCTAGCATTCACTTGAGATTCCTGCAGTGCGCTTTCAGAGTTCTCTGAAACCCTCCACCTTCCCCAGCTCCACCTGTATAGATCTGCTACGGGGTTATTTTATATGCTATTTGTGCAGCAGCAGTATGTCTTAAATACTCACAGCACAGTATCACCATATGCATTGGCAGTAGCAAGTTCCTGTACTTGCTTGCAGCAGCAGCAATAATCTACAACTACAGCAATAACCAACAGCAGCAGCAATTCAGCAGCAGCGTAGCAGATCTATTCCGCCAAGACCAAATACATTAACATTGTCATATCCATCACCATGCAAGTGTAATGAAAATCAGTACTGAATCGATTTTTTGAAGTTGTAGTTAAAAAGATTATTGGAGTACAATTGCAAGAAATTCTATTTCATTCCTTCTAAAAATCCATGCTGAATTTAATTTGTTAATTGTAGATTGTAATTATTTCTGAAATTTAGTAGCAAAAGTGAAAATAGCTTTTACAAATTTGTAAAATAAATCACAGCATTGAATTAAAAATGGAATTGAATTGAATTCATTTGGATGTCCAGGTAATATTCTGGAATGCTGTTCTGATTATCCGCTTAAACTGCAAATATTTATGCAACTTTGAAACCCGGCATGTTCTTTTCTGCATAGTTTGCAGATTTTAAAGGTGACGTTCAGCTTAACTTTTCCGCTCATTCTCATCATAGAAATACAGATTTCAACACAAGTCTCAACAGGACAATATCTATAGTTTACCCTATAGTTGTGATGAAAATGTACGTAACTCAACATAACACACAGTGTAGTTACAGCATTAAACATTAGATAAGCAAGTTATCTTCTCTCCAGCTTTGGGAACTTCGCAACAGCTATATCTATACAGAAAGTTATATTTAGTGTCTCATTCAGATGGTTTGGTTGGGAATAAAATGAATGGGCAGCCTTGGCCCTTCTCCTAGGCAATATATCATAAAGAAGACAGTTTTTGTGCATTGTAAGCAGAAATCAGAGGAACCCAGATTCCCAAACTGGGAGATCAGCGGTCTGTTTGGACCAAGTTTATTTGAACTGTGTGTTGCTTGTTATTGTAGAGACATTCGGATGCTAGAGGAGAATGCTGGATGATTTATTACACTAAGGGTACCACAGTATTACCTTGTTTTTGGACATGGTGCCATGACATTGTCTTTACACTGCAAAGATGGTGCATCTAAAGAGACACATACAGTATACCTCAAAGAGTTGCATTTCACAAATGATAAATATGAAATAGTTTAGATATAAATTATGCTCTTTTGAAAAAGACGTACTCTTAATTGTTTTAAATGTGTACTTGTAATGTACTTCAAGTCTTAAAAGTATATAAAAAAGATAATAAAATATTAGTGAAATAAAAGGCCATTTAAGTGCACTTAAAGTATACTAAATAATACATAATGCAGTATAACGTGTACAGTGATGCTTAACAAACTTGAGTATGCTTTTAAAAAGTGAACTTTGTAATACTGTCAAATTTAAAGTTTTACTGTAAAGTACATTGTAAATCATGCTTTAATAATCTTTTGTTGTGCTTTAAAGAAGTACAATTGATGTGTTGACTAAGCTTATGTACAGTACTTGATCATTTTAACTGTAGTGTTATACGATATTACTTTTAAAGTTAATAAATGTACTAAACTTCAACTTCATGATTACAAATGTGCAATAACAAATATTTTGTTCAGTCATGAAATTCTAAATGGTGCATTCTGACGGGGTGTTAACATAACTGATGAAATTCAGAGAGTTAAATGACTTGGCACAAGCTGATTGGTTCATGCTGCATATGCAGCCAATGAGCTTACTGCCTTGCATTTATATGGCTGGCTAGCATTCACTTGAGATTCCTGCAGTGCGCTTTCAGAGTTCTCTGAAACCCTCCACCTTCCCCAGCTCCACCTGTATAGATCTGCTACGGGGTTATTTTATATGCTATTTGTGCAGCAGCAGTATGTCTTAAATACTCACAGCACAGTATCACCATATGCATTGGCAGTAGCAAGTTCCTGTACTTGCTTGCAGCAGCAGCAATAATCTACAACTACAGCAATAACCAACAGCAGCAGCAATTCAGCAGCAGCGTAGCAGATCTATTCCGCCAAGACCAAATACATTAACATTGTCATATCCATCACCATGCTATAATGTTCCGAGAGTTGTCATGATTGAAATATAATTAAATGCCTGCCATACAAGTTTAATAGAAATTACATTTTAATTTACTATAAATACTTGTCAGTACATTTGTCAGTACACTTCAACCATATTTCAGAGACAATAGACGTAATTATGAAATTACATATAAAACATACTTAAGGAAAAAGCACTCTAAAGTTCACATTATTGCATTTAATATAATTTATACTATACTATATACTATAATTTAAACTATAATACATTTAATTCATTTAATTACAATTAACATGTCATTAAGTGTCAGAAACATTACATTCAGTTCACACTTAGGCATTAATGAAATTATGATACAAATTTAAAAAAAAATAATAATAATATCCAGTATGTTCTGTCATGGCATTGCCATAATGCTTGTATTTAAGTGTCATATCTAATAGCAGGTGGGTCACAGAGGCATATGTAAGCAACAGGGCAAAAGAAAGATTGCGGTTGTGTTTAACATCAGCACAACATCAGTTTGATATAGTGGAGCGACAGAAATGTCTATGCATGAACGTTTCATAATCACTCCACTCCGATTTCTGATCTTTTTAGCTTTGGATGGCATGACCCTATTAGACCCTTGTGGTAGATGCTCCAACTACACCTATTAACAACTATGAACTCTTTCCCCGCCACTGACAGCATTTTCCGGCTTTCTGTGTTTAACTGTTTTGGTGCTATTACACATCTTCTGAATGAGTACTCAATGTCTGGATCAAACATAGGTGAAGAAGAAGCAGCAACAAGCGATTGCATACTGTATATAAGCAGATGCATATTCAAAATAATGCAATCATCAAAAAATTAAACAGCATATCAAATCAAAACTGCCTGATGATACCAAATGAAATGTCGATCCAGGAAGCGGTATAGGACTGTGCAAGCTTTTGGGTGTTGATGGAAGCCATCAGCTCCATCTGTTTTGATCATTGTTCTGAATCTGATCCAGAGTCTCTGACAAAATTGCAATTTTCTCAGCTCATGTTTTTCTTTTTCTTTTTTCAAAATGTTGCTTTTTTTATGAAACCTACCCACATTCAGATGTTGATAAAAAAATAAAAAAATAACAATGCATGAATATACTGTACAATAAACCAGGGTTTTGTTGTTGTTGTTTAAAAGCAGTGGCTCTGCTCTTTCTCATACAATATGTAAAACATTCCAGTGGCCATGAATTTAGGTGAAAATGATCCAAAAATGCTGCCCGTGACTGGCAACTTTTTCCTGTCCTGATGTTCCTGTGGTATTATTATCCAATCTGTGTTATGGCATCATTATGATTGATTAGTCACTCTTGAAACTTTGCTTGACCATTTAAAACCAGAAACAAACGTTCCATTATTTAGTATAGAGCAGCATTAAATTAACTTCCCTCATGCTTCTCTGAAACCTTGAAAGCCTATAAACTTTATTGTTGCATGCTGAGTCCAAACGAGTGATGAAATATCCATATCTGCCTATATTTTCTTTTTCAACCATTCATTTCACCATTTTGTTTGCAATAATACGGCAGTGTTCCCTTGTGACATTTTCCAGAGCAAAGTTTTAATATTTCAGTCTAGTGCGTTTCAGAAAGGCTTTTGTGTGTGCGTTTGTATGACTCATGAACATGAAGAGCGTGTGTCGAGTGCGTACGTGTGTGTCCACTTGTGAGGAGTATTTCAGATAGTCCTCGGCATAAGTGTGCATCCAGAGGGCTTTGATGATTGTGCCTGCTTGCTTTCAGAAACATTGAACAGAAGGCTTTCCAGCCACTCCAGCCCCACTCTAATGATTGCCATTCATTTAGCAGCCTGTCGGTCCGGCGTCACAAGAGCTTCAGTTTAACCAGCGCCGCTCTGACAAAAGCATCCGTCCCTATACATTACGGGAAATTTACTTGTGCTTTTGAAGTGCACTAAGAGCACACAGTCCTACTTTATCCATACACCAAACCCAGGTTTCAGGAGCACTGGTGTGTTTGTGTGCGATGACACATTGCAGAAGGATCCTGTCTCAGCGCCGTCAGGAGACACTGGCTGTTCTCTCAGCGTGTTTGCTAATTGATTTTGTTTTTCGAGTTGTCTGCAGGGGAGTGGGTGCGATGTGCTTCTGGCTCCACTTCAGTCCTGGCCCTTCTGGTGTTTACACTTATAAACAGGGCAAACAGAAGGAACACGACTCCGTGCCCACCGCCAGGAGAACAGCTGTCACTAGGAGCTATACATGACTCTCCATATTCACAGATTTATGCAGCCAAACGTTTCGCCAAGGGTCAAATTAACATGTTGCAAGCCATGATGACCAGTGGAAAAGATGCAATCACATCCTGTTTACAACCACACCCAATCCATCAAGACAATACTGAAAGGGAGAGTTCAGCCAAAAATACAAATTCTCTCATCATTTATTCACCTTCATGTCGTTCCAAACCTGTATGACTGTCTTTCTTCTGCAGAACACAAAAGAAGACATATTGAATTATGTTTCAAAATGAAATTTTGTTGTGTGTTTTTCTGTTTTGAATTGTTTAGTTTTTTGTTCTGCTGGGTTGTTTTTCGATTTTTTTTGTGCCGTTTTTTTTTTCTTTTGTTTTTTGTGTCTGTGTTGCTTTTTCCATTTTGTTTGTCTTTGTTGTGCTGTGTTTTTCTGTTTTGTTTAGCTCTTTTGTTTTTGTAGTGTTGTTATCCTGTTTGTTTGTTTGTGTGTGTGTGTCGTTCTGTTTTTGTTTATTTTTGTAGTGTTTATCTGTTTTGTTTAGGTTTTTTGTTTATTTGTTTTTGTTGTGTTCCATGTTGTTGTGTGTTGTTTTGTTTAGTTTTTTAGTTTTTTTCTGTTTAGTTTCTGTTTTGTTTTTCTTGTGTTGTTCTTTCTTTTCTTTTGGTTTTTGTTGTGTTGCTGTGTTGTTTTTCCAGTTTGTTTGTTTTTGTTGTGTTCCATGTTGTTGTGTGTTGTTTTGTTTAGTTTTTTAGTTTTTTTCTGTTTAGTTTCTGTTTTGTTTTTCTTGTGTTGTTCTTTCTTTTCTTTTGGTTTTTGTTGTGTTGCTGTGTTGTTTTTCCATTTTGTTTGTTTTTGTTGTGCTGTGTTTTTCTGTTTTGTTTAGCTCTTTTGTTTTTGTAGTGTTGTTATCCTGTTTGTTTGTTTGTGTGTGTGTGTGTGTGTGTGTGTGTGTGTGTCGTTATGTTTTGTTTAGGTTTTTTGTTTATTTGTTTTTGTTGTGTTCCATGTTGTTGTGTGTTGTTTTGTTTTGTTTTTTAGTTTTTTCTGTTTAGTTTCTGTTTAGTTTTTTTGTTGTTTTGTTTTTCTTGTGTTGTTCTTTCTTTTCTTTTGGTTTTTGTTGTGTTGCTGTGTTGTTTTTCTATTTTGTTTTGGGTTGTGCTCTTTTGTTTTGTGCTGTTATGTTTCTGTTTTGTTTTGTTTTGTACTTAAAAGTCAGTGGGGTCCATTGTTGTTTTGATCTCCATTGACTTCCATTGTATGGACAGAAAAAATAAATATTTCTCAAAATATCATTGTTTGTTTTACGCAGAAGAAAGAAACTTATACAGGTTTTGGATGACATGATTTTTACATTTTGGAGTAAACTGTCTTTAACTAATTAACTGTCGTTTAATTACAATCATGCCACATGAGATATATGAGAGCATATTTCTTTCTAATTACTAAATGGAACCATTAAGGAACCGGAATCGTTCGAAGTAATCAGAATAGTTCAATACTTTATCATTCCCACTCTATGACACTAACAAAGTGGACTAAAATTGTGCCATCAGAAAACTATGGTATTCTTTAAAGTACCTTCCAATGCTATGTAATGGTACACAAACTTGGTATTCATTTAGTACCATGACAGCACAAAATCCTTTTTTTCTTTTTCTTTTTGTAATGGGAACGTTTCATTCCATTAGCTTCATTTCTTCACAAAGGCCATCAAAGGACGTGCTGAGGTTTTGACAGGTGCAGACCATTAAAAAAACAATTGGTCATACTGAACAGGTGCTGCCTTAATTTAACAACACAGAGGAGAAAGTCTTACTCCATGTCCTAACCAGGCATGATGTGACAAGTTTGCAGTGACACACGATTTGTCTTCCACGCTGAATGTTAAACTGCTGTGCGATGTGACAAGATCACAGCCAATAAGAAGTTATTTCACACACTGTATGTACAGTTATGTGGAGCAGGATTTTGGACCGATGAGGTTTACTGTGGACGAACTACCCAGAAACACAGAAATAGAAACCACTAAAAAATGACATGTTGTTTGTCACAGTTAAGGCTGCTCTATACAAACGATCAGCTTTACATGGATAAGAATGAAAGAAATTCTGGGATCATTTCAAAAATAAAATGAAAACAAAACTATAGCATAAATTATAGCATTTATTCATTTATTTATTTTAATGAGCTTTTATTTGTATATTTTCTGTTTTCGTTTTACCTTTATGTGTTTTGTCATTTTTATTAGTTTAAAAAAATATATATTTCAATATAGCTTTCATTTACTTTCAGTTTTAGTCATTTTAAGACTTTAACTTAAAAATATTTGTTTTATTTTATTTTATTTATTTATTTGCCAAAACAAATAGTTTTAGGTTTAGATCTAGTTAACAGTAACAACACTGATCTTATTCATTGCATTAACTACAACATGCTGTAACAAAGCATCAGTAGTAGCACAGCATTGCAGTTCAGTAAGTGAGTCAGATTAATTGGCAAACAGCTCTAATTGATTCAGTATTTGTGATTCACTAACAAGAACAAGCCCATAAGACACTGCATGATTTTCAGCTGTCCCAGACGAAAGATTAGCATCGTGAAACAATCGTGGTGATTTCTGTGATCGTGGCTCCTAAACGTTGATATTATGCCGTACAGTGAGAGAGGCTCAAAGATGCCCGTTGTCACAGTCTTGAGACCAAAAAAAGCCTGCAATACATTTTCTGGCATTGTCAAAAATTCAACATAATCATCGCACAGTGTGTTTGCTGCTACGACCCAAATTTACTGACCAGCCAATACAAAATGCACCATGAAATGGCGTGTTGATCAATGTGACATGGCGCTAAAACTTAAAACTGCTTTTCCCTTCCTCTTTCCTGTCATGAACTTTCTCATTTTTTATCTGGCTTGCATAACTCTCAATGACTTTATTTAACTTAACACTACCCAGTGTATATATGTTAAGAATGTGGTGGTTTAAAGAAGCGGTTAAAATAGCATTTAAATTGGGTTGTGCTTACAGACAAAAGCCCTTTGAGTGCTTTGGTTGAAAGCCTGTGTTAATTCACTCGTTTCCCATGTGACGCTCAAATGCATTTTACTTCAGAATTAATCATGGCTCTTCATAGAGTTCATTGAGAGGCCTTTAAATGACACGTTTGGCTCTGGATTAATGACTGTGATCTCGCTAAAGTGTTCGCTCACGTACATATAGAGAGGCTTAGTTATGCTTGTGTAGCTATGCATGCTAAGGTAAGGTGATGTATAGCTTTGGGGAAAATAATGAGAAAAAAAATACTAAAGCTAGTTTTGTTCAACAAAAAATTCGACAATTGAGCTGTAATACACCAAGACTTTGTTTTTGTCTTCTTGTATTTATAGACATATAAACTGACCTGTATAGTGACACTTATACTGTGTTCCGTGTGAACTGTGTTCATTTATAATGTCTCTGAAAATGTAAATTGCTCTCTGGAGACTGGAACTTTCCCACGTGATGTTTTTTTAAAATGACTTCTCAGGCACGTTCCGAATCCTTCCATCCTTACTAATTTTAATCTTTCATAATAAACATAAGCAATGACTGATAGCATACAGCATCTCATATTTAAGCGCAACTTATAAATACTAATAAATGGTAAAAATGATTTAAAACCTGCCTTAAAACTAGAAAAAAATTTTTTTTTATTAAAATTAAAAACAAGATATTTTTACATGCTTAAGACAAAGTACAATGAGAGAAAGACCAGATACAGTGACACTATAGTGGGAAAGAGCTTAATATATTTAAAGAAATCTTTAAATTTCTCAGATTATTTATAGCAATTACACACAAACACACACACACACACACACACACACAC
>NW_015505479.1:15412-26922 GCF_001515645.1 Sinocyclocheilus grahami | reverse complement strand
TGTGTGTGTGTGTGTGTGTGTGTGTGTGTGTCGTTCTGTTTTGTTTAGGTTTTTTGTTTATTTGTTTTTGTTGTGTTCCATGTTGTTGTGTGTTGTTTTGTTTTGTTTTTTAGTTTTTTCTGTTTAGTTTCTGTTTAGTTTTTCGTTGTTTAGTTTTTCTTGTGTTGTTCTTTCTTTTCTTTTGGTTTTTGTTGTGTTGCTGTGTTGTTTTTCTATTTTGTTTTGGGTTGTGCTCTTTTGTTTTGTGCTGTTATGTTTCTGTTTTGTTTTGTTTTGTACTTAAAAGGCAGTGGGGTCCATTGTTGTTTTGATCTCCATTGACTTCCATTGTATGGACAGAAAAAATAAATATTTCTCAAAATATCATTGTTTGTTTTACGCAGAAGAAAGAAACTTATACAGGTTTTGGATGATTTTTACATTTTGGAGTAAACTGTCCGTTTAATTACAATCATGCCACATGAGATATATGAGAGCATATTTCTTTCTAATTACTAAATGGAACCATTAAGGAACCGGAATCGTTCGAAGTAATCAGAATAGTTCAATACTTTATCATTCCCACTCTGTGACACTAACAATGTGGACTAAAATTGTGCCATCAGAAAACTATGGTATTCTTTAAAGTATCTTCCAATGCTATGTAATGGTACACAAACTTGGTATTCATTTAGTACCATGACAGCACAAAATCCTTTTTTTCTTTTTCTTTTTGTAATGGGAACGTTTCATTCCATTAGCTTCATTTCTTCACAAAGGCCATCAAAGGACGTGCTGAGGTTTTGACAGGTGCAGACCATTAAAAAAACAATTGGTCATACTGAACAGGTGCTGCCTTAATTTAACAACACAGAGGAGAAAGTCTTACTCCATGTCCTAACCAGGCATGATGTGACAAGTTTGCAGTGACACACGATTTGTCTTCCACGCTGAATGTTAAACTGCTGTGCGATGTGACAAGATCACAGCCAATAAGAAGTTATTTCACACACTGTATGTACAGTTATGTGGAGCAGGATTTTGGACCGATGAGGTTTACTGTGGACGAACTACCCAGAAACACAGAAATAGAAACCACTAAAAAATGACATGTTGTTTGTCACAGTTAAGGCTGCTCTATACAAACGATCAGCTTTACATGGATAAGAATGAAAGAAATTCTGGGATAATTTCAAAAATAAAATGAAAACAAAACTATAGCATAAATTATAGCATTTATTCATTTATTTATTTTAATGAGCTTTTATTTGTATATTTTCTGTTTTCGTTTTACCTTTATGTGTTTTGTCATTTTTATTAGTTTAAAAAAATATATATTTCAATATAGCTTTCATTTACTTTCAGTTTTAGTCATTTTAAGACTTTAACTTAAAAATATTTGTTTTATTTTATTTTATTTATTTATTTGCCAAAACAAATAGTTTTAGGTTTAGATCTAGTTAACAGTAACAACACTGATCTTATTCATTGCATTAACTACAACATGCTGTAACAAAGCATCAGTAGTAGCACAGCATTGCAGTTCAGTAAGTGAGTCAGATTAATTGGCAAACAGCTCTAATTGATTCAGTATTTGTGATTCACTAACAAGAACAAGCCCATAAGACACTGCATGATTTTCAGCTGTCCCAGACGAAAGATTAGCATCGTGAAACAATCGTGGTGATTTCTGTGATCGTGGCTCCTAAACGTTGATATTATGCCGCGTCACTGAATGCCTGAGAAGCTTTCCAAACCAGCAGCAGAATGCTGAGTATAAAGTAAGACAGAAATCAGGTGCTCTTCTGGATAAGACGTGTGATCTTTCCAGAGCTGAATGTTTCTCAGTGACTGATCCTGAGCTGCTGTGTTTGCTGAACTGACATGTTATCAAATCATGTTGCTCTTCCCTGTTTTAGTCACTCGAGGGCAGCAAAGTCCTGTTGCACTAAATCTTCTGAATCCGTTTAAGAGCTGTGGTGTGCAATGTACAGGTATACACATCGCAAAATAATCAAAAACATATGAGAATGATTATTTTGAATGATTCCTTATATTTGAATAATTCTGATCTAAAGCTCACTTTTATCTGTCTCTCGTTTGAAACATTCCCAAATGTATGTCACATTTCTAAGTTCCTGTATGTAGTTAAATAAGAACACTGCAAAAAATGATTTTCTTGCTTAGATTTTTTGTCTTGTTTCCAGCCAAATTATCTAAAAATTCTTAAAGCAAGAAGGATTTTCTAGACAAAAAGTAAAAAATTATTGTCTTGTTTTCAGAAAAAACATGTCAAAATGAAGTGAGTTTTTGCCTAAAACAAGCCAAATAATCTGCCAATGGGGTAAACACAATAATCTTGTTTTCTGTTTGAAATAAGATTATTTTTCTTACCCCATTGGCAGATTATTTGGCTTGTTCTAAGCAAAAGCTCACTTAATTTTGACATAAAAAAAAAATAAAATGTTTTTTTCTGAAAACAAGACAATAATTTTTACTTGTCTAGAAAAATATTTTGGCTGAAAACAAGACAAAACACTAAGTAAGAAAAGCATTTTTTGCAGTGAAGTTAATTTTTTTAAATAAAAAAAATAAAATAAATGAAAGAATGTTTTCCCTAATGGTCTATATTATTGGTTTATTGATGATATTACTTTCCACAGCCATCAGGCTTTCTGGTTGCAGGCACATTCATCAAGTGTTAAGAATCCAATGCTAAGCTGATTAAGGGTCACAGAGCAAGAATAATTCATTTTAATGTCGGGTTTGTAGGTGCTATGTGCTATATCCTCTTGTTGAATCTGCCTTGAACTGATGAACGCATGAATGGTGGCACAGATTTTTTATTTAGTTTTCCCCCATAATATATCACCCATAAGTCACCCAAAATGTGTATTTACATGCAGCCTTTATAAAATCTGGCCAGTTATTAACACAATAATTGAATAGTGGTTCATATTAATAGTAGCCGATAAAGTTAAAACTCCATTTTTATTTATTTTCAGAAATCATGTTTTTTTTATTGTGCATTCCAAGTAATATCAATCAAACTGCAGTGGGGTTGTTTTGATTAAGCAATAATAACTCAAGCAAATACACATAACTTGCAAAATGAAAGTTCATTGAAAGTATGTTTTTTTTAATATATATATATATATATATATATAAAAGTTTGTTTTATAGCAAAAGCAGATAACTCCAAACAAAGTGTTAAACAAAAACACTTGTTTAATCTCAGTAGTCTCCTCAGCTGACAATATAGACACCTGACAAACACTGTTGTTGTGATCATAGACTGTATGGTTGTGATTGCACGCAGTTTTCCCTCACCGTTGTAACGTGCTGCATTTGCAAGCTTCCGTGAAAAGTTCCAGCTTTTATTTTCTTTTTATGCCCCGAAGAAGATATCACAAGTTCATCAAGTTTGTCAAAATGATCCATCACTTTTAGTCAGCTTTGAAGAAACTCCTCTCAGCTACAGAAGCGTGTTTAGGCACCACAGCAAAGCACGCAATTGCTGAGAGGGCAAAGTGATTAACTATAATAGGCTATCAGTTCATTTCCGATTATCTGTCGCTCAAAAAATAAAATAGTCGAGGTATATTTGTGAATGGGTGTTCGATTTACATTCGAGAGAAACTGAGGAGATTGTTAAGAGAGATGCAAACTATACCTATGCCGAAAATAGCCGTTTTGAATTCAAAATAGGTCATTTATTTGATTCAGATCCCGTGAGTTGCTATTTCATATGAGACATCAGTACACAAAAAAGTGCTGAGCTTTGATTTGTAATGTTTTGAATGGTTTTTAAATGTTATAATAATGTTTTTATAATGTCTAAATATAAATCCAAAAGCACTACATTAGAGAGTAGAAATGGCAAATGAGTCAATGAGTGATAATCTGCTGACATTTACTGGTTGTAGTGGGAATATCATGTCATTTTCATGCATGGCTTCCCACTAAGCATTTTCCAAGAATTCTCTCTATGAACATTTTTTTTTTTTTTACAATGTTCCCATTTTATATCAAATATACAAAAATATGAATAGTTTTAAGACAAATAAATACTATAAATTAGTATATACAGGGGGCGCCAACACTGAACTCGCAATGCCTTGAAAGTGGACAATACCGGCTTTTTTGACAAAATGTGTTTAGGGCTCATATCGCGCTATATGTTGAATAATAATAGAATAATGCATGGCACTCAGTTCTCTCTTCTTTTTTTTTTGAAGTGGCGTTTATCATTTTTTGCAAATGAGCTCTTCATTTGACAAAGAAGTATTACCCGCCATACATAACGGTGCTCTACAGCAGTGTGTAATATTTACATTATTTAAGTGAATAAATTATTATTAATCAAATATATCAATTAACTTAAATTTAAGAAAAAAAAAAAAATATATATATATATATATATGATTAAAAACATTGAAAATATATATTTTTAAATAACGTAATTAACTCAAAACACACAAAATAATTTCTCACAATTCTGACTTTTTTCTTGCAATTTTGATTTTCTGTCTTTGACTTTTGATATATAAACTCAGAATTGCAAGATATGTACACACAATTCTGAAAATAAAATTCAGATCTGTGAGATAGTCACAATTAAATTTAAAATAATAATAATAATAATAATGAATAAAGAATCCAATATGAAACACGCTCTCATAAAAACATAATCTAGATGTAAACTAATATATATTTTAGTTATATTAGTTTATACATATTAGTTATATTAAACTCTAAAAAATGCTGGGTTGTTTCAACCCAACTTTGGGTCAAATATGGACTGACCCAACTTTTGGGTTAAAAATTTAATGTAAAATGTAACCCAACGGTTGGGTTAGTCCATATTTGACCCAAATATGAAATATGAAAATACAATTTTTTTAAAGTGTAATAATAATACATGTATATATAACAGCTTATATTAATAATAATATAATATGTTAATATTGCAAAAATATTCCTGTTTGTTAACAATAATAATAATAATAATAATGTTTGAAAGAGAGAGTGAACTTGACCTTCAGCCTCCATATTCTGCTCAAACAATCTCCTGTTAAAGAGAATTATCTCTATATGAACTGATCCAGCCAAACATGACGTTCACTTTGCTTGCTTCTGCTGACGTTTACAACCATTTGTCAATCTTCAGCCTTGCATTTTTCATGACGGAAACTTGCAAAAAACATAATCATGTGCTGTTCATAGCAGTGACCCCTGTGTAGTTGCTTGCGGCCGCTGCCATTAGAGTCCTATCTGTTACCGTTTTATTTGTAGCAGCTGAGCTCCCTCTAAATATAGCTCACGGCACTGATGGCAGCCTTTGTGCGGCTCGCTAACGTAATCACTCAGACAGGACAGCCTGTGTGTGTGTGTGTGTGTGTGTGTGTGCGTCTGTAACACAGGTTTCTTTCTTTCTCACCTGTGTGAAGTGAAAGTGGAGTGTGAATGAAAGATTCACACATGGGCATATTGTGTGTATGAAGACACATCCGTCTCCGCGCTTATGTATGGATCCCTTTGTTTTCGGTGTTCCTATGGATACCAGGCTTTGTAAATGTCTTGTTTTGTAGGTGTGTATTTCTTGAGCTCATAAAACCATCTGAAAAAGATGGAATAGCGCCGTGTGTTCTTTCATGCATGCATGCTTGAGCACAATAGGAGGAGTAATTAAATGCATCGGCCGCTCGTGGAGCAATCAGAAGCTGGTTGTGCTAATCTTTATTCTCAGCTTGTGCCGTTCGCTGCACATGATTGGCTATGTTGGAAATTATTATATGAGCGAAAATGTTTCATGTTGAAACTGTGTGTCAAAACTTTTCTGAACACTACATTTTCATGACCTTTTGATTCAAACTGATTTTTGAAGTTGTTCAAGTGATTCATTGGAGATACCAACTAATTTGTAGTATTTGTATAGTGTCATTTATAGTATTTATTAATATTTTGAACTAGCTTTTTGTATTCATTTGAATTTGATCATTTTTATTTTAAGTTTTAGTAATTATGTTATGCTTTTGTAATTTTTTTTTTTAGAAGTTTTGTTTTTATTTCTTTAAGCTTTCATTTGTTTTAGTTCCAGGTTTGTTTTAGTAATTTTAATAATTCAGCTTATTTTAGTACAGTCAGTTTCCAAAGTTTAAGTTTTTCATCTAATGTTTATATTTTATTTTATTTCAGCTTTAGTTCAAAATGCTTTTTAAAGTATTATCTATAGTATATATATATTCATATTTTGAGTTAGCTTTTAATTGTATTTTTTTAGTTTTGTTTTGATATTTAGCTTTAATTTATTTTAATTCCAGTTTTAGTTTTAGTCATTTTAATACTTCAGCATATTTTGTTTTAGTTAGTTGCCAAAGTTGAAGTTTTTCATATAATAGGTGCATCTCTTATATAGTATTATTTATAAAGCTTTTGAATTAGCTTTTAATTTAATATTTTTATTTTATGTTTTATTAATTATGTAAAATGTTTTTATATATATTTATATTTCGCTTTAATTTATTTTAATTCCAGCTTTAGTCATTTTAATACTTTAACATTTTTAACACTTTAACATGTTTTTCATACATTATATTTTATTGCATTTCAGTTTTATTTCAATTAACAAAAATGCTTTTTCCTATAGTTATTGTTTTAACAACACTGGAAATACCCCTTTCAAAAGAAGCGCTTCACAAGAGCAATATCTTCATGATGAAATATTTTAAAGCAGATCAAAGCTAGAAAAACGTACATTAAAAAAAAAAAAATCCTGAACTTCAAGAACTTTTCAATATTAAAAGCTAGTTCATAGTGCGCCTATGAGTAGACATGTGATGATTATAATATAATACTATGTTTGTGTAGTTTTCTCTCATGATGAGGGTTTCAGGGTTTGTGGTTGGAGATCTGTGCTCAGCACCTTCATAAACTTTTAAACAGCTCAGGAAGGTGACCCACAAGACGGCGTGACTTTAAAATGACCTTTAAAATCCATGCAACTCCATCATACTCTTCAATAGTCACAATCTTCCCTCTTCTGCCACGTATTCCAGGTTCAGATTTGTAAGGAAACATAATGTTCTTTTTGTGTTCTGTCTTCATTTTAGATTATTTGTTTATGGAAGTCATTTCTGATTCATAATTCAATCCAGAACTGTTTTTGGAGCTGTGTTAGATTCTATCGAGGTATTTTATATTAAGATTTTGATTCCTCGTGACATGAACCCTTTGATAGCAATTCACTTTTTCTATTGCTTGAATAGAAATCATGTCTTTACATGTCCAGAACCGCTGCTGTTCCTTCAGGATGTGCAAACCAATCTTAGTGGCTGTTAATTCACACCATACATAAAATATCTGAGTGCACCATGAGTATATTTTAACATGGCAAGATATTGAAAATGGAGGCATTTGAGCAGTTTAAGCCCTTTGTTCAGGACTTGCTGTGCAAAAGAGAAAAGATGAATAAATCACAGTTTACCGACACTGTGACCTTGCCATTTCTGGCAATTATGTGCGAGGCAGCGAGCGTAATATTAAATTGAAACAATGCACCTTCATTAGCAGACAAATCAAAAGGCCTCTTGTTCTAATCAAATCCTCCACAAAAATGTGATTAGGAGGAAAAAATCAGCCATTCACAACAATCACTTTCCCTCGAGAGCCGCTGGTTCAAATCATTCACATGGATCAGGGATACCTGCAAAGTTAGGAAGTAAAGCCTAGACAATAGAAACATTTTGTAGCTTTGAAAAGGCCATATGGTAATCAGACGCTCGACATCGCCTCGGTAATCAGCTTGATGAATGATGATATTAAGAAAACAAAACACGCTGTATAAAGCTTTGCACAACAATGTTTGACAAAATTCAACATTTAAGAATCGGCTCCCATTTAAACCATGTGCTGGAAAATGAATTGCAGTAATGAATAGCAGGAAGAAGAATTGATTGCAACTGCAATTTAAAGAATGTAAACAGTCACAAAACAGATGTTCATACATTGCGAGCGTGGTAACATTTGTAATATGAATTCATCATGAAAATATATGTATTATTATGCATGAAGCTCCTATATGAAATCATTAGTATTTAATTCCATTTAAATTCTACTTCAAATACAAATCTTTATCTTTTTTTATGATGCAAATTGAATTTCATTTCCAGTTTTTTAATGAACTGTAGTCACTTCACAACACACTTTCATGCCAATTTGTAACTTTTTTCGGTACATTTTCTCGTGTGATCAGATTTAAATGTGGGTTATTATCGTTAACTTAAAATATTAGAATACTTTTGTTAATTGAAATAAAGCTAAAATAAAAGTTTTTCAGTTCTAAATCGCATTAAATTATGAAAAATCTGATTTAAAATATTTTTGGTAATTGAATCAGGATTAGTATTATTGTTGACTAACTAAAACTATTAAAATATATTTGGTAATTGAATCAGGGTTATTATTATTGTGGACTATAACTAAAACTATTAAAATATTTTTGTTAATTGAATCAGGGTTATTATTATTGTGGACTATAACTAAAACTATTAAAATGTTTTTGGTAATTGAAATAAAGCTGCAATAATAAAATATGAATATTAGATAAAGAACTTAAACTTATCTCGGTTCTAATTTTCATTTATTTTATGTTGAAGTTCAAAATTAATATCTGGAAAAGAAAATAATAATTAAAATGTAACTACAACTAAAACTGAAATAAAAATAAACTCTAACAGTAATACTTAAAAACAAATAAAAATAGCACATATGAAACATGACTAAAAATGCAACAAAAATGAAAACGAAGTATGAAAATAAAAGCTAATTAAAAAATAAAATAAAGATAAAAGATAAAATTGTAAACTGTTTTACACACAACTGTTAATTTATTTAATAACTGTTGAGTTCATTTTTCATGATTTGCTACAAAAACCTGTTTCCTTGACAACATATGGTGTATGTGGCAGAGCCTTGAGGTGTTTCCTCTGATGGACACATGCTGATGGACGAGCTTCACGTGCCGGCTGTGACACTTCACTACATGCAGTCAGCACACTGTCTGTCTGCAGGAGCACGATAACTGGAGACTGATGTTTCAGAGAGATTTCACCTGCTTTTAAAGCTTTTTTTTCATTTGAGATTTTCCCTCCTGTTTTCTTTTATTTTCATGATTCATTGATTTCCGTCCAGGTCCCTCCTTCTGCCGTGTTTTTATTTTTTCTGATCTTTAATTTGGCTCTCCGCCCCCTCGGCTCTCCTCTCCTCTGTTCTCAGTGAGAAGATGCAGGCGCTTTGAATGATGCTGACGGCTGATCTCTGTGTCCAGCGTGGTCAGCGGTCACAGCATGACCTGACCCCGTCAGCATGATGAACTTGGAGGGACTCGAGATGATCGTGGTCCTGGTTGTGGTTGTTGTCTTTGTTAAGGTTCTGGATCAGTTCGGACTTTTAGAGGCGAGCTATGATGGTAAGATCAGAGAAGATTTCTTTATGCTGTTTCACCTCAAAGAATTGGGGACAGAATCTGTTGTGTGAAGGTTTAAAGTGTTTGTAATAAGAAAATACTTGAATTTGTGTTCTTTATTGCTGTTTTTTAAGTTATAATCATGAATGTTTAACAGCAGCATTCAGAGCAAATGATTCGTATCTGAAACATATCTTCAGGTTTATTTAGATCTGGTGATTATTGGTTCTCATGAACTTGGACTCTGAATGTAAGTTCAAAAGAGTAGAAAGAGTTGTATCCTACATATTGTTGTCAATATGGTTTTCAGTTATTTATGACTTTTTTATTGACAAAAAATAAGTACAATTAGTAATGCTAATTTAGTGTTCATGTTTGTTTGTGTGACAAAGCTGAAAAAGAAGTACACATATTACTGAAATATAATTGAAAAGATTATACTCATATGTGAACTGAATGTGATGCTTTCAGACACTTGATTGCATGATCATTTCAAATAAATGAAAAAATGTTTTGTAGTTCAAATTTATATTAAATGCAGTTAGCTGAACTTGAGAGTGCTTTTTGACCCACTAAGTGCATCTTTATCTGTTGTTTCATAATTACTTCTAATGTCTTTGAAATATGATTAAAGTACTGCTGAATGTACTGACAAACATTTATGATAAACTTAAATATACTTTAATAATGTCATTTCTATGCCATTCTAACTTGTATGCAATGTGTTTAAATATATTTGTAATTTCACATTTGTAATAATGACGTTGCAATTTAGTACATTTAAAATGTATTAACTAAATGTAATATCAAAAAACAGACTACAGTTAAAATTATAATCAAGTACTTTACATGTGCTTTAGGATGTTAGTCAACACATCAAATTAGTGTAATTCTTTAAGCATGATCAAAGATTATTAAAACCTAATGATTTCAAATGTACTTTAAAGTTTAAAAAAACATTACATTATTACAAAGTGCATTTTTTAAAAGTGTAGACTTAAGTGGCCTTTTATTTCATTAATATTATATTATTTGCAAGTACAGTGTGTGTGTGTGTGTGTGTGTGTGTGTGTAAAAAAAAAACTTAAAAAGACTTTTAAAACTTTTAACTTCACTTTTGACATTTGAAGTACACTACAGTTGCACAATACAATTAAGCATATTTCTTTTTCACAATGGTAAGATGGGGAAAGGTTAGTGTAGTGAATTGTCAAGTGTGTGTACTTAAAGGGGTCATATGATGAGATTTCAAGTTTTCCTTTCTCTTTGGAGTGTTACAAGCTGTTCGTGAATAGATAACATCCCTAAAGTTGCAAAGACTAAAGTCTCAAAACCAAATAGATATTCTTTATAAAAGTTAAGACTGGTCCACACCCTCCTAAAACGCCTCGTTCTAACACACCCCCACATGTCTACATCACTGTGTGGCAAGATTTGCATAACGCCGCCCAAATGTTCACGCAAAGAAAGAAGGCGTAACTTTATTGTTGCTGCCACCGCCGCCATGTTGTGAAGACGCTGTGTGTTTCGTTGCAAAAACGAAAATAATTTGTTTGGCCTTCCAAAAGAGGACACGTCTAGAAATCAGTGGTTAAGTTGTATTTACAACACTGTTCCAGAACAGTTCAAACCAAATATTCAGATGTGTGCAGCACATTTTATGGAGGACTGTTTGAACCTGGGAGAGTAGACTACAATGCCGGCTGCAGTCTGTAAGTAAGTTTTCATATTTAAAGGATTTGCCACTGACGATTCAAACACGAGTTTTGAGCAGTGTAGAGTAGCGCTTCTTGTTTGTAATTTCTCCGATCACAAATGCAGACATGGTTTTATGTTTACGAGGCGCAACGCAACGCGTAAAAAGACAGTATAAGTCATTATAATCCGTAATTATGTCCCCACTGGATGCAACAAATACCTCGTTTATAATGGGTTTTAATGTTTTTGTCTCGTCGCTCCAGGACAAGGCATCACAATATGGTGAGGGGCGTAACATTTCCGTCACACGCTTGAGGTATTCGGCCAATCACAACGCACTGGATAGCTGGCCAATCAGAGCACACCT
>NW_015505479.1:14879-15135 GCF_001515645.1 Sinocyclocheilus grahami | reverse complement strand
GTGTTACAAGCTGTTCGTGAATAGATAACATCCCTAAAGTTGCAAAGACTAAAGTCTCAAAACCAAATAGATATTCTTTATAAAAGTTAAGACTGGTCCACACCCTCCTAAAACGCCTCGTTCTAACACGCCCCCACATGTCTACATCACTGTGTGGCAAGATTTGCATAACGCCGCCCAAATGTTCACGCAAAGAAAGAAGGCGTAACTTTATTGTTGCTGCCACCGCCGCCATGTTGTGAAGACGCTGTGTGTT
>NW_015505479.1:13359-14796 GCF_001515645.1 Sinocyclocheilus grahami | reverse complement strand
AAATCAGTGGTTAAGTTGTATTTACAACACTGTTCCAGAACAGTTCAAACCAAATATTCAGATGTGTGCAGCACATTTTATGGAGGACTGTTTGAACCTGGGAGAGTAGACTACAATGCCGGCTGCAGTCTGTAAGTAAGTTTTCATATTTAAAGGATTTGCCACTGACGATTCAAACACGAGTTTTGAGCAGTGTAGAGTAGCGCTTCTTGTTTGTCATTTCTCCGATCACAAATGCAGACATGGTTTTATGTTTACGAGGCGCAACGCAACGCGTAAAAAGACAGTATAAGTCATTATAATCCGTAATTATGTCCCCACTGGATGCAACAAATACCTCGTTTATAATGGGTTTTAATGTTTTTGTCTCGTCGCTCCAGGACAAGGCATCACAATATGGTGAGGGGCGTAACATTTCCGTCACACGCTTGAGGTATTCGGCCAATCACAACGCACTGGATAGCTGGCCAATCACAGCACACCTCGCTTTTTCAGACCGATGAGCTTTGTAAAAATCGACACGTTTCAGAAAGGCGGGGCATAGCGGAGAAACAATAATGTACAGTATGTGGAAAATAATGTGTTTTTTGAACCTTAAACCGCATAAACACATTTCATTACACCAAATACACAAAATAATGTTATTTTTAGCAACATCATATGACCCCTTTAAGTGTTTTAGATAAATTATGCATAATTTTACTCATGAAGTTTTTTTAGACAATTTGAACTGATAAAGGATTGTTTGCCAGTTCATTGATTTGTAAATAAAATGAGCAGTTGTAAGAAAGACACAAAAGAACCTGAGAAATAGTATTTAATTTCACTGACAATATGTATGTTGAAATATTATGTAACAAAGCAAAATTTAAAGGGGTCATCGGATGCAACATGCACTTTTACAAGTTGTTTGAACTGAAATGTGTGTTGGCAGTGTGTACACAACCACCCTATAATGATAAAAATCCCCCCAGTGTTTTTTTTTTTTATCTTGTTAAATCATTTCCCCTTTCTCAAATCGAGCCGATCTCAGATGCCTGTCGCAGTGGATTACTTTTGTTTTTGAAGGGACTGCGCCTCCCGATCTACCTAAATGTGTCTATCTTCGTGCGAATCATTCGTGATCCAGCTTCACCTACAGAAGAAGTGAGTGTGAGGTTCTTTTATGAATCTTTGCAGATCGACCTTTCTTAATAATGTGCTAGTTAGCAAGTTTCATGATGAATGCGGCTAAAGTTGACAGTTTCTCAGAGAGTGGCTCGGAAGAGAGGGGCGGGGTCAGCAGAGCTCATTTGCATTTAAAGTGACATGCAATAAAACGGGTCGCTGTGAACAGAGCTGTTTTTGGCAGGGTAAAAACTGTGTTGTTTTACACTACCATTGAGAAATTTTAAGCAAAGTATGTTACAGACTTTTCATTAAGACCCTAAAGAATCA
>NW_015505479.1:0-12503 GCF_001515645.1 Sinocyclocheilus grahami | reverse complement strand
GTGTGTACACAACCACCCTATAATGATAAAAATACACCCAGTGTTTTTTTTTTTAATCTTGTTAAATCATTTCCCCTTTCTCAAATCGAGCCGATCTCAGATGCCTGTCGCAGTGGATTACTTTTGTTTTTGAAGGGACTGCGCCTCCCGATCTACCTAAATGTGTCTATCTTCGTGCGAATCATTCGTGATCCAGCTTCACCTACAGAAGAAGTGAGTGTGAGGTTCTTTTATGAATCTTTGCAGATCGACCTTTCTTAATAATGTGCTAGTTAGCAAGTTTCATGATGAATGCGGCTAAAGTTGACAGTTTCTCAGAGAGTGGCTCGGAAGAGAGGGGCGGGGTCAGCAGAGCTCATTTGCATTTAAAGTGACATGCAATAAAACGGGTCGCTGTGAACAGAGCTGTTTTTGGCAGGGTAAAAACTGTGTTGTTTTACACTACCATTGAGAAATTTTAAGCAAAGTATGTTACAGACTTTTCATTAAGACCCTAAAGAATCATATAAACTTGTGGAAAATGGGCATCTGATGACCCCTTTAAAAGCCTGTTGACAAAAAAAAAACTGTTGTAAGTATATGTTCAGCAAAATTCCACCAATCTACAAGGCAGCTGGTTTTCTGTCATTGTGAAAGTCTTCTCAGACTACAGTCTGGTTTACTGGTTTACCTTCAAGGTCAGCATTGACCGTCATTACAGTCTGGGCTCATTTCTAACCTGCACGTGGACAGAGTATCACTTTGGCTGTGTGATTCAGTTTGTTTCTGCCCTGTTTTTAATTGGTAGATCAGTCTGTTAACTCACGGTCTGTCATTGCTTTTTGGCTTGAAGCATGCTTGACTTCCACAAACATTGTCCTGCAAGTTGTTATTTCAGATTCTGCAGAGCATATGGTCTATTTCTCATCACCTCTGTTATTAATCTACACAGGCATACGAGTGGGTTCTTTTTTATTGTGTCTTCTTATGAGTGGTTTCTATATTGAGCTTGGCCTCTTCATGACTATTTAAGAAATACCTACTAGGCTTGATATAAATATGATACTTGTCCTTTATTATAGAAGACAAATTTACTTCAAAAGGGATTGGTCACTCCCTAGATAGATTTTACTAAGAAAATATTTTATTATTATTATTATTATTATTAAAATAAAGTTAAATTTTGTATACACCAGACATTATAAATCCAATGACATCAGTAATCTTATTCATTGTTCAGTTTAAAAAGTGTGGTGGAGCATCTTGAGCAAACAATGGCTGCTTATGCTAACATTAGGCATTAATACTTTGATTTATCTGTTGAGTGTAAATGAAGCTAATTGGGCGGTTGCAGTGTCAGTGCATTATTCAAATGAATGCAATGATGGCAGCGTTCCCAAGCCGAATGAATCAGCATGCCAGAGCCAATAGTGTGGCATTTCCGCTGATTTATCATTAATATTTATTGCAATGTTGAAACTGCATTTCCTCTTCCTATATATCCACTTCAAGCCATGGTGTGTGTGGTTACCTTGTAAAGATTATATTTGATATGTTTTATCTATGTTAGAGCAGAGCAGGGGTATTATTAACTAAATCGAAAACCATTAAAAAAAAAAGAAAGTTTTAATTACTTTTATTTCAGCTAGTTCCAAAGGCAATATTTCTCTTTTTTGTTTAGTTGAAGTATTAAAATAACAAAAACTAAATTAATTAAAACTCTTCAAAAATAAAAAAATATATACATACATAAAAGACACTTTAAAAACTAATAAAAATTATCAAAAAACTAAAACATTAACTAAAATTAATAAAAAATTTATAATTCAAAATATTTCACATATATATATATATATATATATTATTTTATAATATAAAATAATTTATAGTAATTTATAATAGTTTATATGATTTTTCTAAATTGCATTGGTTGAATTTTTTTTTTCTGTGCAAACTAAACAAAACAGACACAAAAGTCCAATAAAAGTAGCCTTCTGAAACAAACAGAATGCAACTTTTGCTAGTGAAAATAATAATTTCCCCAAGCTCTCATTTGCACATTAATGAGAGTTAATGAAAGAAATTGTGATGTCTGATTAGTGAACGCATTATGTCTTTTGAGTCAGATTTATTCAGTGAAGCAGGTTATTCTGAATGATTCATTCACAAATCATCCAATTTAACTCAATGATTCTCAGTGGCTACAAGAAAAAAAAGAGATCAGTTTATAACTTAAATTTCACTCATTTTATATTCTTTGATGTTACAAATGAAAAGTAAAGGCACAATATGTAACTTTTCGCCTCTAGAGGGCGCATATTCAAAATAAATAAAGAGACAAAGGCGTAGTTTGATGAGGCCGTGACTGAGTGTGGAATCATGGGAGTTGTGGTCTTCATCCACACAGCCGATGCAATCCGACGGGACTCGGGCAGAAATCATGTTCATGGATGAGCTAATGATTTATTAACGTAGTAGAATGAAGCAGTGTGAGGCTGAAAGCCGTCGAAGCGAAACGAGGCCGCTGAACGAGCGCGACACACGGCTCGAAAGCAGCGGAGCTTTTATTATGCCACAGTCGACCGCTTCCGCTGCTTCCGGTCGTGCGTATGTGGGGTAAAGCAGCACTGTTTTATCATACTAGATACGTTTGAAAGTTCTGTTATAATTCTACTCTGTGCGGTCGTCACCTATCTAATAAAACGCATAACATATTAAAGCGTCTTTGGTGTTTCCATGTTTTCTAAAAAACAAAACCGGAAATCGGGGGGTTATGACGTCATTGGCAGGCGACACAATGACACTATGGACACGCTCCGTGTCACTAGTTAAACTTGCTTATTTCTCTGGATTTAAACATTCTTCGAAACATCTGGGATAATGTAAGTACACAAGTCAGCAAAATATATAACACTGTTTGAGTGTTTTTTTTTATATTTTACATATTGTGCCTTTAAAGCTAAAATAAATAGTGACTGAATTGGCATTTTAGGTGACCTGTCCCTTTAAGAGATGTTGTCTTGAACTGGCCAAGAGGTTTTAGGAAGCAGTACATTTTTATTCCTTTATTTTTTAATCTGAAAAGTCTCATGTTGTATTTTCTAGAGTAATTCTGTGCCCTCACTGACTTGCAGTTAAAAATAGTTTTCACGGTCGGATGCAAATGGCTTCTTTCACCCAAGTCACCTCGTCTCTGCTGGAGTGACAGTGAGTGACGGCAGTGTGCCACCGAACGACACAGGCATGATATCAGATGACATGAGACCACAGATGATGCTTGTGACAGGATCCCAAACAGAGCAAACACAAGACTGTGATTGCAGCAGACTGAAGTAACAAGTCACATAAAGAACCACCAGTGAGCAGTAAAGGGAACGTGATAAGTTATAACACTTGTGAAAAGAAGTGCACTTAAATGTTTTGCACTTTAAATCTTACAAGTATTTAAAAAAAAACTGTTTTGCATTTAATACTAATGAAATAAAAGGCCACTTAAGAGTACTTAAAGCTAGACAATTTCATGACTGTTTCTTAAATACATTTTTAACAAGTGCACTTTGTAACTACACTAAACAAAATTATAAACGCAACACTTTTGTTTTTGCCCCCATTTTTCATGAGCTGAACTCAAAGATCTAAGACTTTTTCTATGTACACAAAAGGCCTATTTCTCCCAAATATTGTTCACAAATCTGTCTAAATCTGTGTTAGTGAGCACTTCTCCTTTGCCGAGATATCCATCCACCTCACAGGTGTGGCATATCAAGATGCTGATTAGACAGCATGATTATTGCACAGGTGTGCCTTAGGCTGGCCACAATAAAAGGCCACTCTAAAATGTGCAGTTTTATCACACAGCACAGTGCCATAATTCAAATTTTCATGTAAATGCTATTAGCATGCAATTAAGTGTCCAAAACATTACATTCAGTTCACACTTAAGTGTATTCTTTTAAAGTGCATTATTTTCATAATAAATGTGACCCTGGAGCACAAATTGTAGCAATAGCTAAAAAATACATTGTATGGGTTAAAATTATTGATTTTTTTATGCTAAAAATCATTAGGATATTAAGTAAAGATCATGTTCCATGAAGATATTTTGTAAATTTCCTACTGTGAATATATTAAAACTTAATTATCGATTAGCAATATGCATTGCTAAGAACTTCATTTGGACAACTTTAAAGGCGATTTTCTCAATATTTAGATTTTTTTGCACCCTCAGATTCCAGATTTTCACATAGTTGTATCTCAGCCAAATATGATCCTATCCCAACAAACCATACATCAATGGAAAGCTTATTTGTTCAGCTTTCAGATGATGTATACATCTCAATTTCGAAAAATTTACCCTTATGTGGTTTTGTGGTCCAGGTTCACAAATACTCTTTTTTTTTATTTAAAGTATCTTGATCATTGTATCTGACTGTTCTTTGGGATAGATATTATGTGATGACACTCTTCCAGAAGCGAGGATCAGACAAGTCAGTGGATGGCAGTGAAGTGAAGGATCGGTGCAGGAGGGGATCGAGTAGGGTGGTGTTAGTCCATGTGTATATCAGTGTGAAACCAAATGCTCACACACCGGCACCAATCAGTCACCCGTCAGGCCCGAGACCACTGCTCTCACGGCCATCTGCTGTCCTTCGTGTGTACTGTACAGCACGCTCTCAGACGTATGCTGTTACACCTACTATAGGGGACTGTATGATTGTCATTAAAAAAGTAGATAATACGATCTGATATATTATCTGCTCAGGCAATACAATGAGTCATTGTTCAGGAGAATTGTTTAAACCTTCGAGAGGATCTTGCAGTAATATATTTCAGCCACTTGGTGGCATTACAGCAATACAGTTGTTGCATGAGATTTGGTGAAAATACTGCTTTAATGCCTCTTAAGTCTATAACCATGGCAGTCCCTCCTCATCTCCTTTCCTATTCATTTCTAATATCAATTTCACAATATGTCCTAAAGCCTGAAATGACTGCAATGTAATACAGGAAAACATAGGTGGAAGATGATGATGCTTTGGCATATTTGATGTCTTAGCATAAACTACAATTTCACAGCATAAAATAGCATTTTAGGATCATGGTTTTGAATTGCAGACTAGCATTTTAATTAGGTAGTCGGGTTTTCAACCACAAGGCTGTCAAAAATAATAATTAAAAAATAAACAAACTACTTCTACATAACAGTGTTATTTTATGATAATTTTATTTGATTAATATCTAGATTTATATTAGATTGTAATAATTGATTCGATTTGAATTTCATTTTTAGATTTTGATAATCTAATTAGATTTAGATGTACATTAGATTTTATATAAATTATATTTGATTAATATTGTGATTTGTTTGTTATTTGCCATTTTACTTTCATGTTAATGTTTTATTCTTTTGTATTCTTTTTTCAGTTAACATTTATGCTATTTCAAGTAACTTTTGTAAATCCATCTTTATTTTATTGTGTTCGAACAGATTTTGTCAATAATAAACCATAGGTGTGACTGTGTGTGTGTGTGTGTGTGTGTGTGTGTGTGTGTGTGTGTGTGTGTGTGTGTGAATGTGGGCGCAGGTGCGTTTTTCAGTTTTTCAGGAATGCTGTGACTGAAACCAAATGAAAGCGAGATATCTGAAATGAGAAAAATAATCCTGTTAACAGAAGGAAGTTTGGTTTCACTTTGGTTTTTAATGCAAAGCTATGGAAATGTGCTTTTTTTTCATGCATGTTTGATTTTTACGACAATGCTTTTAACCTCAGGTTCATCTAGGATGACTGTTCTTTCCATTGGAATAAAAGTGAAATAACACATCATTTAGGAGCGTATATTGGCAGGTCATTTGTATGCTGTCAGACCAAATCAAAACTTATCACATTTGGCGTACATTTTTTTTTCTATAGACTTCCAGTATATTTGACACTAGTGGATAAATGTCATTCAAAAGCCTTGTGCTTGTCACGTCGACTCTTGTATTTCAGAGACGCTTGAGTCTCTTTCTTCTTCATTTGCTGCAGGCAGCTAGTTAAATGTGCACTCATGCCAGAATAGATAAAGTTATTACTTTCTGGTGTGAGGAAAATTATTAATGTTGATAGAAACGTTTCATGTTTCACATGTTTTTCGGCCTCTCTTCATTGAATTAGAATAGCTTCTATTTCTTACATGTTCAGTCACTCGGAACCAGTCAAAAAAATGAAATGAAGAAGTGAGCAATTCAAAGACCTTATTGTGACAGATGAGGAAAGAAAGTTTTAGAAGTCAGTAATTCAATAAAATGTAAATTTGCTGTTAATTTACTCACCCGTAGGCCGTCCAAGATTTTCAAGAATTTCAGTAGATTTGTAGCTGAAACCGTGGTCTTTTGGTGAAACATAAAATGCAGCAAGTCAGCGGCTGCACGGTTTTGAGAATTGAAAAACAAATCATATCAAGGAATGCAAAATTAATACCTGTGGCTCCTGATGATATATTGAGGCTTAATGAAGCAAAACGATTGGTCTGTGCAAGAAACTGAACATTTTTTACAACATCATCACCTGTAATCCAGAGCCTCAAACGGTCCGAAGTGATGTCCGGTTTGCAAACAAATCATTCTTTTGAACCAGTTGCTTTAGACGTGTGCTGTAAAACACCCATGCTTCACATCAGTATTATGTGCTTTAATAATCAAATTGTGTATATGTCAAACCATTGCGCAATAATGTAAACAAACTAGTGAACTGAACCAGTTAATCAAAACAAACTGTCCAAAAGAACCAGTTTACAGAAAATAATCGTATTTCCCTGTTGCATGAGGCTGTGGATTACAAGTTAATAATGTTCAGTTTCTTGCACAGAGTGATTGTTTTGCTTCATAAGACCTCGATATATCATCAGGAGCTATGGGCATTAATTTCAGCTCATGATCTTCTTTACTGTTCCACTGAAGAAAAGAGTCACCTACATCTTGGATGGCCTGATGGTGAGTAAATAAAGAGCAAATGTCATTTTTGGGTGAACCATCCCTTTAAAGGCTGCACTGGAATAGTTTGAGGAAACATTTAAAAAGTGAAACTTGATTTGTTGCTCCAGATGAAGAGACTGAAGCAGCAGCCACAAAACACACAGTCGTTATCTGTTGTCATTTTGACTGATAAAATGGGTTTCTGTCTGGAAATGCTGCCAGTTGGTAATATATCAAATTGTGCGTCTTTCTCATTCTTTGTTTGGGTTTCAGTATTAGTTCGTCTTTTTCAGTCCTTTTGTCTGAAGGCATGTCTTTTCTATTCTGCCGCACACTAGGCTGTTGTTGTTTTTTCTGCTTGAAGAAAATTATAGTAATTTGATAGGTTGTTTATTTTCAATCCACAAAGTTTTTTGACTAGTTATTTTTCACAGGTGATGGAACATAAATGCTCTTGACGTTTAAAAACTAATGCCATGTAATTTTCTTCAAATGTTCCTGTCCTAGAAATGTCAGAAATGCTGCGTTCTAACCAGGTGCGACACGAAAAGTTTCCAGAGACAAGTCATTTGTGTCCATAATACATCGAAAGCCATTCTGAGCATATTTTTTGTTTAAAGACCCAAAATCTCCTCCTAAAAACTGACATAGTTAACCATTAGCAATTAAACATGTTTTACATTTGCAGTCTTTCTGTTCTGGTAAGATAGAAAAAAATAACATTAACAAAAAGGAGAAAAGTTGGCATTCTACATATGTTTCCAGAACAATAAATAAATAAGGTAATGGCAATATTTTCCCTCATAATTCTGACTTTTCTTCTCTGAACTCTTAGCTTGTATCTAGAGTTTATTTCTCACTTTTTTGCCACAGAATAAAAAAAATTAAGAAGTGACTTATTTCACAATTCTGACTTTTTTCTTGAAATTATTTTAATTTAATTATTGAGTTTATATTTCACAACTTAGACCTTTCTTCTCAGAATTGAGAGTTTATATAGCAATTGCAAGTTAAAATAGAGCAGTTCTGAGATTATATCTCAAAATTCTGGTTTATATCTCATCATTTAGATTTTTTTTTTCATATTTCACAATGTTGAGTTCGCAATTCAGACTTTTTTTCTCAGAATTAGGAGAGAAAAAAAATTCAGATAGTTAAATATAAACTCAATTGCGAGTCAATTGAGAAAAAAGCAATTCAAAGTTGTGAGATACAAAGTAAAAATTACCTTTTTTATTTTTATATTCCGTGGCAGAAACGGGCTTCCATAGCATTCTAATTTGTAGAATTACATTTTTCAGATTATTCAAAAAATGTCATCAAAAGTATTTATCTAAAGGTAATCCATTCTTATAGTTCACTATTATTTCTTGTTACTAACTTCTCAGACAATCCTTCAGATTTACACTGTAAGCATTGAAACTGCCACGTTCTTCTGTTCTTGACTGATAGATTGAAGTGCAGGTCAGTGTTTTCAGACAAACATCTGGTTCCTTAAGCCAATTTTAAGCCATCTGTCCCAGCCAGTTGCCACAAATATAATTCTCTCCAACCACATCAGCCGGCTGTGCTGGACCAAAACCACACACTCTCATATCAAACAGCAGTTTCAACAATTCTTATCTTACTGAATGTTGCATCATTTGCATTGCATCATTGCCGCTGCTTGTTATTTGGACCGCCAGGGTCCTGCTTCAACTGGGGGCAGTTAAACCTCGATTTGAGCCATTACAAAATATTGTACAGAGATTTAAAAAACACATTAGAGGGCACTTCTAGACACCTGACAACTTCTCTCAAGCTTTGTGGTCTGTATGTTGTGGGCAGAAACCGTTATTTCACCCTCAATTGTGTATTCAGCAGTGCTCATGGTTCACAGGCTTTAATTGCTTATATTTCACACTCAGTGCTTTTGGGGATTTGAGGATATGACGGGCTAATTTCACTGCTTTCTAAATATTGGAAACCAACATTGCTTCCTATGGTATTACAAATATTGCCATAAAGCATGTAATTATAGCCTACCTGAGGCATGGCACAGCTGTTGTTGTGGCACAAATTACAGTGTATTTTACATTGGTTTAGTGAACATTTGAAAGCACTTGCTTAAATTTGATGCTTATAAAAGACAATGGCGTCTTAAAGCTACCAGTGTCATGAATTTTGAATGGGATATGAGACTTTTTTGGACTGTTGTGGTCATCTTCAGCCATCAGCAAATGAAGAAGGTTGTTAGATATAGTGTTGAAAACTACCTTTCTTATAGGACTGCATGATATTGAAAAATATATCTAAAACGTGATACGGCTCAGCATTTTTATCAAAAGCCAAAGGCTCCGGTTTAATTAAGTATGTGCACAGCTGGTTTCAGAGTGAAGCGAGGCACTGTGTTCATTTACACCCCAGCAACTCATGATCCAGTGTTTTCAGTATCTCAGAGCAGCACAGCAAAAATAAACAAACTACTTCTACATAACAGTGTTATTTTATGATAATTTTATTTGATTAATATCTAGATTTATATTAGATTGTAATAATTGATTCGATTTGAATTTCATTTTTAGATTTTGATAATCTAATTAGATTTAGATGTACATTAGATTTTATATAAATTATATTTGATTAATATTGTGATTTGTTTGTTATTTGCCATTTTACTTTCATGTTAATGTTTTATTCTTTTGTATTCTTTTTTCAGTTAACATTTATGCTATTTCAAGTAACTTTTGTAAATCCATCTTTATTTTATTGTGTTCGAACAGATTTTGTCAATATGTGTGTGTGTGTGTGTGTGTGTGTGTGTGTGTGTGTGTGTGTGTGTGTGAATGTGGGCGCAGGTGCGTTTTTCAGTCCAGGTTGAATGCTGTGACTGAAACCAAATGAAAGCGAGATATCTGAAATGAGAAAAATAATCCTGTTAACAGAAGGAAGTTTGGTTTCACTTTGGTTTTTAATGCAAAGCTATGGAAATGTGCTTTTTTTTCATGCATGTTTGATTTTTACGACAATGCTTTTAACCTCAGGTTCATCTAGGATGACTGTTCTTTCCATTGGAATAAAAGTGAAATAACACATCATTTAGGAGCGTATATTGGCAGGTCATTTGTATGCTGTCAGACCAAATCAAAACTTATCACATTTGGCGTACATTTTTTTTTCTATAGACTTCCAGTATATTTGACACTAGTGGATAAATGTCATTCAAAAGCCTTGTGCTTGTCACGTCGACTCTTGTATTTCAGAGACGCTTGAGTCTCTTTCTTCTTCATTTGCTGCAGGCAGCTAGTTAAATGTGCACTCATGCCAGAATAGATAAAGTTATTACTTTCTGGTGTGAGGAAAATTATTAATGTTGATAGAAACGTTTCATGTTTCACATGTTTTTCGGCCTCTCTTCATTGAATTAGAATAGCTTCTATTTCTTACATGTTCAGTCACTCGGAACCAGTCAAAAAAATGAAATGAAGAAGTGAGCAATTCAAAGACCTTATTGTGACAGATGAGGAAAGAAAGTTTTAGAAGTCAGTAATTCAATAAAATGTAAATTTGCTGTTAATTTACTCACCCGTAGGCCGTCCAAGATTTTCAAGAATTTCAGTAGATTTGTAGCTGAAACCGTGGTCTTTTGGTGAAACATAAAATGCAGCAAGTCAGCGGCTGCACGGTTTTGAGAATTGAAAAACAAATCATATCAAGGAATGCAAAATTAATACCTGTGGCTCCTGATGATATATTGAGGCTTAATGAAGCAAAACGATTGGTCTGTGCAAGAAACTGAACATTTTTTACAACATCATCACCTGTAATCCAGAGCCTCAAACGGTCCGAAGTGATGTCCGGTTTGCAAACAAATCATTCTTTTGAACCAGTTGCTTTAGACGTGTGCTGTAAAACACCCATGCTTCACATCAGTATTATGTGCTTTAATAATCAAATTGTGTATACGTCAAACCATTGCGCAATAATGTAAACAAACTAGTGAACTGAACCAGTTAATCAAAACAAACTGTCCAAAAGAACCAGTTTACAGAAAATAATCGTATTTCCCTGTTGCCTGAGGCTGTGGATTACAAGTTAATAATGTTCAGTTTCTTGCACAGAGTGATTGTTTTGCTTCATAAGACCTCGATATATCATCAGGAGCTATGGGCATTAATTTCAGCTCATGATCTTCTTTACTGTTCCACTGAAGAAAAGAGTCACCTACATATTGGATGGCCTGATGGTGAGTAAATAAAGAGCAAATGTCATTTTTGGGTGAACCATCCCTTTAAAGGCTGCACTGGAATAGTTTGAGGAAACATTTAAAAAGTGAAACTTGATTTGTTGCTCCAGATGAAGAGACTGAAGCAGCAGCCACAAAACACACAGTCATTATCTGTTGTCATTTTGACTGATAAAATGGGTTTCTGTCTGGAAATGCTGCCAGTTGGTAATATGTCAAATTATGCGTCTTTCTCATTCTTTCTTTGTGTTTCAGTATTAGTTTGTCTTTTTCAGTCCTTTTGTCTGAAGGCATGTCTTTTCTATTCTGCCGCACACTAGGCTGTTGTTTTTTTTTCTGCTTGAAGAAAATTATAGTAATTTGATCGGTTGTTTATTTTCAATCCACAAAGTTTTTTGACTAGTTATTTTTCACAGGTGATGGAACATAAATGCTCTTGACGTTTAAAAACTAATGCCATGTAATTTTCTTCAAATGTTCCTGTCCTAGAAATGTCAGAAATGCTGCGTTCTAACCAGGTGCGACACGAAAAGTTTCCAGAGACAAGTCATTTGTGTCCATAATACATCGAAAGCCATTCTGAGCATATTTTTTGTTTAAAGACCCAAAATCTCCTCCTAAAAACTGACATAGTTAACCATTAGCAATTAAACATGTTTTACATTTGCAGTCTTTCTGTTCTGGTAAGATAGAAAAAAATAACATTAACAAAAAGGAGAAAAGTTGGCATTCTACATATGTTTCCAGAACAATAAATAAATAAGGTAATGGCAATATTTTCCCTCATAATTCTGACTTTTCTTCTCTGAACTCTTAGCTTGTATCTAGAGTTTATTTCTCACTTTTTTGCCACAGAATAAAAAAATTAAGAAGTGACTTATTTCACAATTCTGACTTTTTTCTTGAAATTATTTTAATTTAATTATTGAGTTTATATTTCACAACTTAGACCTTTCTTCTCAGAATTGAGAGTTTATATAGCAATTGCAAGTTAAAATAGAGCAGTTCTGAGATTATATCTCAAAATTCTGGTTTATATCTCATCATTTAGATTTTTTTTTTCATATTTCACAATGTTGAGTTCGCAATTCAGACTTTTTTTCTCAGAATTAGGAGAGAAAAAAAATTCAGATAGTTAAATATAAACTCAATTGCGAGTCAATTGAGAAAAAAGCAATTCAAAGTTGTGAGATACAAAGTAAAAATTACCTTTTTTATTTTTATATTCCATGGCAGAAACGGGCTTCCATAGCATTCTAATTTGTAGAATTACATTTTTCAGATTATTCAAAAAATGTAATCAAAAGTATTTATCTAAAGGTAATCCATTCTTATAGTTCACTA
>NW_015505478.1:1092878-1106774 GCF_001515645.1 Sinocyclocheilus grahami | reverse complement strand
TTTATTATTATTATTATTACTATTATACATTTTTGAAAAACAAACCTTTCTTTTTCAT
Source organism: Sinocyclocheilus grahami (assembly GCF_001515645.1). NCBI lineage: Eukaryota > Metazoa > Chordata > Actinopteri > Cypriniformes > Cyprinidae > Sinocyclocheilus > Sinocyclocheilus grahami. The sequence goes on along the minus strand of NW_015505478.1, from coordinate 1,106,716 downwards.
CATATTTGTTGTGTATGCACAGTATATTGTCTTTAATTGTGGTATGTATTTAAAGTTGGAAATTTAGTTTTTTCCTTTGAATTTACTAAGTGTTTTGGGTGAGAGTAAATAGTGTAACTGTAAATGGTCAGGTAAAGAAACCTACAAATGACAGTATTGCAACACATGTAAATGCATTGCATTTTAAATTCAGAAAGCAACTGCATGTGAAATCAAGTGTTTGTCCTGATAAATAAAAATTATTTGGGCCTTAGATATAATACTCACCAACTTATAAACTCGTATTCTGCACACATACAAAGCAGTGTAGTTGAAGTGTAATGCTTGCTGTTCAAAATTACCCAAGCCGCTGGTGTAAAACCATTATCCGTGTCACCACAAACTTCAACCACACACTCAGTATGAAACTTGAAAGAGCATGTGATTTCTCCACCCACATGCATGATCTCTGAAGCCCACGAAGGCTGTCAGCATCAGTTAGGTTCATCAGACACTGTATATTAAATTCAGAATGTATTTCAAGAATCAGAATGCAATGATTTACTCCGAAACATGCATGTGGTGTGTTTGTGGTAGGCTGGCCGGGCGCACCTTATTCTGTAGATATATGTGAAGGTCTGGAGGACTGGAGTGGAGCAAACAGCCTCTCTAACCCGTCTGACACTGAGGAGGAGGACGCCGCACATCTGGTAAGAGACGAACATCCCACACTCACTCAGTCACTAACTCATGTAGGGCGACACTTGTTATTTTTTACTTATACTTAACTTATCTGTTTGTTTTAGGTTGCAGGCAGATACAGGGCCTTCGTCGACTGGCGTAAAAATGGGACGGATAACTTCATCATTAGGTGTGGTGATGTCATACAACTACAGCATGAGGAAAATGATGGCCAGTGGTGAGTGATGTGCGAGCTTAAAGGAATATAAAGCGATATTCTGGGAAAAATGCAACTCAAAGAGATAGTTCATTCAAAAATGATGACAATTCTGTCATCATTTACTCGTCCTCATGTTGCTCCAAACCTCTACGACTTAACATAAAAGAAGATACATGTGACCCTGGAGCACAAAACCAGTCTTAAGTCGCTGGGGTATATTTGTAGCAACAGCCAAAAATACATTGTATGGGTCAAAATTATCGATTTTTCTTTTATGCCAAAAATCATTAGGATATTAAATAAAGATCATGTTCCATGATGATATTTTGTAAATTTCTTACTGTAAATATATTAAAGCTTAATTTTTGATTAGTAATATGCATTGCTAAGAACTTCATTTGGACAACTTTAAAGGCAATTTTCTCAGTATTTAGATTTTTTTGCACCCTCAGATTCCAGATTTTCAAATAGTTGTATCTCGGCCAAATATTGTACTATCCTAACAAACTATACATCAATGGAAAGCTTATTTATTCAGCTCACATGTGATGTATAAATCTCAATTAAAAAAAAAATGACCCTTATGACTGGTTTTGTGGTCCAGGGGTCACATATTGAGAAATGTCTCATTGGTACAATTGGAAGTCAAGTGGAAATCAGTGGTAACCAAAGCTATTTGGATACAAAAATACTTGAGAGAGAATGTGATACAGGTTTGGAAGAATATGACAATTGATTATTGAAATGTTATTTTTGGGTAAACTATCACTGTTTGAGAACATCCTGATTTTGAATGTTTGAAATGTGAAGTCTTACAGGAAATGTAGTCCCATATCAAGAAGAACAATTTAGTCAACTTTACTAGGATTGGGCAAAATTCAGAATTACTGTAGATCCCTTTCAAATGCAAAAGTTGATTTAATGGTCAAAAATTACAGTTACAGTTTATGAATTTTCTTTCATTATATTCCTTCTTTTGAAAATTCAAATTCTACATCTTCTTTGTAACCTTAATTCTAATTCAGGAATTTAATTGGAGTTTAAAGGGCATTTTCAGTTCAATATTACATGATGCAAAACCCTGAACTTTAAAGACAAAAATTACTCGAAGTGTAAATATGAGGATTTGGTAGGTATCTGAAAACGTCACAGTTATTGAACTGAACTAAATCAACACTGAACTTACTGGAGCTATTGCTTTTTTAGATTTAGATTTCTCTTAGGTTTTATGCAGCTGGCATCACTGATTTCTGTTACTTTCCTGTTTAATAATGTGAAGCTGCTACAGATACTGCTGTGTAAATAAAGGTGACTTGACTTTCTTTATGAGTGAACTTTTTTCTGTGGTACCTATAGGTAAATTGAACCAGATTAAATGCATTAGCTCAAAAACACAAATTTCGTGGCACTAAAGTGGATTTAGATATTGGTTCGGTGTGAATCAGTATAGCTGTGTACTCTCACAGGCTGGTGAAGAATCTGAGTCGCAGACAGGAAGGCCGTATCCCTACTGCCAACCTGCAGGGCATCCTGGGAGAAAGCCTCAAGAATCACTCCAACCGGCTTGGAGGTGAGAGTCCATTTGGACATCCGCTGCCTTTTTAGTGTAGTTCCCAGAAAAGATGAGTTTGCTTAAAATCCATACTGCCATATTTTCTGTGCAGACCCAGGGAATCGTAAAGCACGGAAGCTCAGCTCGCCATGAAGGAATGGCCCAGTTCAATATTGGACCTTTAATATTCACGCTTGGTAGCTCAGACTGTATGTGACTACATGGATTTAGACCTATATTCCAGAGTTTTTGCACTGCTCCTCATTGACAGATGCTACCAAAATGCAAAAGACAAAGCATTTCACATCTTACAAGAGATCTCCACCATTTCAGAAAACCCAGAGAGCGCTTTTAAACATCTGTCCTCTGCCTAAACACACTTCAGTCCTCCTGACTAGGTGAAGCCTAGAACATTCTGACTCTGGGATTGTCCCAGTAGACTTTGCAGTTGTTGAATAATGAATCAAGGCCCATCAAAAGGCCTCTTCGTCGCTGTCTTCACGGTTAACCCTCTCCTATGAAAACATCCTGTTCATAAAGGACCGTAATTTTTAAACTGTGTTTGTTTGTGCTGTTATTTATCTTGTACTGTTGTATTTATCCTCAGTCTGAGCTCTTCCCGAGAGCTTCAATGCCAAATCATGCAGTGCCATAATGCCTGTTTCCCCACTTTTTATTTAAAGCAGACTTTGCTCAGTAGTGCACTAGTTACCTCAAAAAATATTTAAAAGCACTTTATTCGGGTCACAAATTTGTGGCTCTTTGTGTCTTTCTACAGCTTTAAACCGGATGAATTTTGCATGCCGTCAATTCTTACCTCTCTTATTTAGTAAAATTCTCTTGTCAGGCACTTTACATGCAGAATCTACTCTACCAGCTTGAAGACCTGGGGGCTGTCATGTAAGTTGACTTTGGAGCCACAAATATGAGTTGAGCGCATGTGTGTTGAAATCTGCTAAATCAGAGCCGTGTTGATGGAGGTTTCTTATTAAGGGAGATCATACAGCAAACATTAAATATACCCACTGTTTAGAATGCTTAATGAAATATTAATTGCAGACTTATATGAATTTACTACATTAAATCAGGTCTACAGTTGGAGGGCTGACTTTGATATACCAGCGTTTGAAGTGGAAATGAGCTGTGTAGCAGCAGGAGACGTTTTGGAGTGCACATCTCTTATGTTATTAATTTTGTTATCAAGTTGTTCCCTTCCAGCGTGGAGCTCCAGCTACCCACTCAAAATCAAGCCATGTAAAGGACACAACTGCCTGTACTGTGCTGTATTAGCCATATATACTATCAACTTTGCATATTTGCTTATTCGTGTCCAAATGTCTGAGAGCACATTGAAAATCTGGGAATCAGAATTTCATGATCATCAGGGTTTTTTCCATCAATTTCAAGTTCATTTTGTAAATGTAGTTTTGCACTCAGAAGTAATGCTAAACAAAAGCATTTTCACTAATGGTCTCAGACCTTTGGACCTCACTTTATCTAATAGCATTTAATCCTGTTTTTTGTTTTTGTTTTGTTTTTTGGGGGACTGGCTTATAAATTATTTTTGAAGGAATGTATCTGTGTTGACTATTGTATTGTAACAATATTGTATTTAAATTTGTACAGCCTATTGAAATAAATAAATAAGTTTTAAATAAAACTATTTAATAGTAAAATAATTTGTGCCTAAAATATATACGTAGTATTATTATTTAACTACTCTAGTGTTTAAACGTTTGGGGTCGGTAAGATTTTTCAACGTCTGCTGACCAAGCATTTATTTGATCTGAGCATATATTGAATACAGTAAAAACTGTAATACTGTGAAATATTATTTTCTATTTTAATGTATTTTAAAATGTAATTTATTCTTGTGATTGCAAAGCTTCATTTTCAGCACCATTACTTCAGTCTTCAGTGTCAAATGATCCTTCAGAAATCATTCTAATATGCTGATTTACTGCTCAAGACATATTACTTATTAATGTTGAGAACTGCTTAATATTTTTGTGGAAACTGTGTTACATTTTTTAGGATTTTTCAGGACCATTTATTTGAAATAGAAATCTTTGGAACATCAATGTCTGTACTGTATCCTCTTTGAATGAAACGCACTTCTTTCCAAAGAAAAAAAAATCTTACTGACCCCAGATGTTTAAGCGGTAGTGTATATTTTAATTAGTACAAATATATTAATAATGATTTTTAGAATTAGACATTTTAGAGTCAAAGGCACATATACATCATAAACATCAACTGTGTTGTTATCTCCCAGAGACTGGCCTCAAATGATGAAAGGGTCTTTCACGGGTGAGATGTGAGTGATCTGATGCCTCCAGGGTTTATGGGTAAGATCCAGTGATTTTCAGAACTAGGTCACGAGTCTTAAAGAACGCTGTTGAAATCGGTAACACTTTACTTGAAGGGGTGTGCATAAGACTGACATGACACCTTCATAATCATGACATGACACATGTCATGAATATGAAGGAGGTTTTATGCATGTTTATGACAACTGTCATTGAGTGTCATATGCTCAGTTATGTAATTTTTAATGCAAATATGACATTATTTGACCGAACCCTACCCCTATCCTTACCCCTAACCATAGCCCATAACAAAGACATCTCAAACAATGTCATCTTTGCATTAAAAATTACATAACTGAGCGAATGACACTTAATGACAGTTGTCATAAACATGCATAAAAAACCCTTCATATTCATGACATGTGTCATGTCATGATTATGTAGATGTCATGTCATGATTATGAAGGTGTCATGCCAGTCTTATGCACACCCCTTCAAGTAAAGTGTAACCTTGAAATCTTAAGTAGGTTTCTAGTGTCAGATATTTTCAGTCAACCCCCCTCACGTTCCTCCAGTTTTCCCTCTGAAGGCAGTTGCAGCTCAAAGCTTGAGAGGCTACATTTTTTTCTTCTTTCTGTCTGAATGAGAGATTGAGTTCTCAGTCAAGAAACCTTAGCAGGTTCTAACCATGTAGCAAGGCAGTATATTGCTTAATAACATACCAGCTTTCATTAAACCACAGGTGAAAACAGTGTGTCTATGGACTATTAAATGTCCTAATGGGACAGTGAAGGTACTAAACCATGAATGCTGCACAGGGTTTATTGATGGAATCTCATTGGCCAGCCAGGACTTGGGGGCGGGGCATGACTACAATCTGTTACAGATAACGAACAATCTAATTGTATTTATTTCACCTGATTAAACAAGTGCATCTTTTCTCTCCAGATTTGAATACTCCATGTGTGCAGATGAGATTTTAAAATGAGAATCCTAGATCATAGGTCCACATTTTTAAGCAGCACTCCCTTGGTAACACCCATGATGTGCTGTATCCAACGATAATAGTTACCAACCTGTGTGTACACACCGTACTTCCCTTTCTTGGCACATTCTTCTCCCCAACTGACAATGCCTGTGAGGAACCAGGTGTTGTGGTAGCGCATGGCATGAGGTCCTCCGCTGTCCCCCTGACACGCGTCTTTAGGAGAATCTGAGTATCCAGCACAGAACATGAAGTATGTGACTGGGTCACTGCTGCTTTCCTTACACACTGTTCTGTCTACATAAGGCAACTCAACCTTCTGTAGGTTCACTGCACTTCGGCCTTGAAAGCGCAGACGGCCCCAGCCGCTGACAGTAGCCAGAAATCCAGACTGCAGCAGTGAGTTGGAGAAGAGCATGGGTCCCAGGCAGATGGGACGTACAGTTAGGGTAAACTGGATGGGGTTGCGCAGCCGCAACAAGGCAATGTCATGATTGTAGAGGCTTACTTTGGAGTCATAACGGGGATGTGAGATGAAACGGGTGACGTTCAGATTCTGTTCTGTGCCTTCAGTCTTGGAGACATCATGCTCCCCTGTGAAGCATAGTTGTTTAGTTTAGTAACATTATTAATAACTGGTCTTACCATTGTAAAAATTTCAGGAAAAAAATATCTAAAGAATATATTTTTTTTAAAGAAAAGAAAGATACATTTACCTGAGATGCAATGTTGCATATAAGATCATGTTTGTTTTTTAAAGAATTGTTTTATGCTCGCCAAGGCTATATTTATTTGATACAGTAAAACCACTAATATTGTGAAATATTTTTACAATTTAAAATAATTAAGTGAAAATAAGTTCTCTGTTAGAATGTATTTTAAAATGTAATATTCCTGTAATTTTCAGCATCATTACTCCAGTCTTCAGTGTCACATGATCCTTCAGAAAGCGTGCTATTATTTATAGTCTATTGATTTGGTGTTCAACAAATATATCATCGTATTAATAATGGTGAAAGCAGCTGTGCTGCTTCATATTTTTGTGGAAACCTTACATCGCGAGCTGGGACTCGAACTCGGGACGCCCGAAGCCCAACTGCGCAGTTTTTAAATATTTTATAAATTTAAATATTGGCACCATACAGCAATTAATTAATTGAATCAGTATTTCCATAGCTGCTGTTCTGGTCTTACCAACTCTGATGTAGAAGGATCCATTCTGAGTCCCTACCAGACAGTGGGCTGCAGTAATGACCCATAACTGGTTAAGAATGGAGCCTCCGCAGAATATCTGGTGTGTTGAGCGCGCCACCAGCGCCACCTAGAGATCAGCAGGATAAATGACATGATTTTGGGTGCATAAACAGATTGCGTTGTAGTAGATGTGCCCGTAACTCACTAATTTACTCAGAGATGATTTGATCAAAGGCATTTTTGATTGCTATAGCACATAATATTTATAGTCTTTACCTGCCAAGGGATTTCTCCAGGTAAAGCTGGATTGCCACCAACAATACGGCTTTTTGGGGCACTTACGGTTGGTACAGGAGTCATCAAATACTCCTCAAATGCCCATTTAGGGAGTTTTACATGAGATGGCGCGATTTTCTCTTTTTTCTGTTTAGAATTTGAAGGGCTTGTCAAGTTGTCCGGTTTGGAAGTGCTGGATGTGGATTTATTGGAAGATTGTGTAGAGTTTGGTGCAGACGTTGGACCGCTGGCAAAAGTTCTCACAGCTGTTTTAGTGACTTTGCCACATGGAAACTTAACTAGTGACACATAAAAAAATATATATATATATTTGTTGTTGTTAAATGTTTTGCATTAAAACTTTGCTTGCAGTGCCTTTCTTAAAAAAAAAAAACTACTAGTACTTTAAGAACGAAAGTAGCCTAGCTCTTTCAGATGTTTCAATCAAGACATTAGGAATCTAAGAAGTCATTAAATCACCTATAGGTTCACATGTGAATCCATCTTCTTTGAGTCTGTAACCGGATGCACACCGACATCCTGTCTCATGAGACTCCATCACAACACAGAAATGCTCACAGCCTCCATTATCAACATCACACATTTTGCCAGTTACTGAGAAACAGCACACAGCATCTTTTTAATTATCTTCAGGAATGTAATGGTCATTCATTCATTCTAGCTAAATATGGTGCACTGTGTGTTTGAGGGAAGAGAGATCCTGTCTAACCTATTTCACAGTTTTTGCCGACATAGCCCGGTAGACAGTTACAGGTGAATGTGCCCATCTGGTCCTCACATGTGCCTCGGTTTTGACAGGGTGATGATTTACACTGGTCCCCATCTAACAGACAGGATCATTTATTAACAACTGGTAAGAAAAAATGTATAGAAATAATGTGCTTTATTCAAATTCTGGAAGAGGGAACAGAGGACGGAGATTCAAATCCAGTTTAAATTATTTTAATCATCTGTCTAATTAAATGTTACCCAAATGCATCGTATTTCCTGAGTTTTATTTGCTAAGTTTAAGAATATAATGATGTCCAGTTCAAATATAATTTAATTTATTGATCCAATAGCTACCTAAACATACATCATAAGAATGTTTTTAACCTTAAACTAATTTCTGGCCAAAATACATGTCCTCTATCCATAATGATGCTTCCTCCTCTAGTGAAAACATTCATCCCATGTAGTCCTCTCACATCAAAATCCATCAACATATTTGTTTAGAACCGGTTTTGGACTGTTTTCGCTTGTAAACGGTGCTTGATCTGTGCATGTTTCTCTATTGATGCAGGCAAGACAGAAAGAATCATGAGAGAAAGCATTATTATGGATAGAGCACTTTCGATTTTGCTGGAAACAACCGTTTTGATGATCGATATGATTATTACAAGCATGCAGCTTTTTGCTTCAAGGATGGACTGAATTACTTGTGGATTATTGTGATGTTTTTATCAGCTATTTGGACTCTCATTCTGACGGCACCCATTCACTGCAGAGAATCCATTGGTCAGCAAGTGATGTAGCCTAATGCTAAATTCCCCAAAAATCTGTTCCAATGAAGAAACAAACTCATCTACATCTTGGATGGACTTGGGGTTAGTACATTTGAAGCAAATTTTCATCTTTGGGGTGAACTGTTCTTTTAACATATAGAGATGTTCTCCTGTTTGCCCTTGGTAAATATGACGGTCAATGATTAAACACACTTACCAACATAACTTGCCCAGAACTCCATCTGAAAAACAGACCAAACGCACATTTGCTATATTACACAATGCATGACAACTGACGAAACCACATCTTGTCTACTCACTGTCTTTTCATCATTTTCAAAGGCTTCTCTGGCCTCCTCCAGGACACATGTCTCCTCCATACACTCCCTCTCTACATTCCCCTTCAGAAACTCCTCAAACAGTCCTGTGTTTGCTCGCCTGGGTCTCCTCAAAATGCTGTCAGCTTTCTCCGCATCTAGGAACACTGATCCTGGGGCTGTTACAGAGTTTGAGAGTTTATATTCTTTACTGGAGGGGAGCTACTGAAAGCATGCACGTGAGTATGATTATTAACCCTCAGAAAGTCAGAAGGCAAATGCCAAGTGTGCCTTGTATGTTCTCTGTCAGCTCTAAGAAAGAAGATTGATTTATAACAGAGGTAATTGATTTTGTAGGTCTTACCTGCAAAGGTCTGCTGCAGAATATGTGGGAATAGAACAAGAACGAATGAAGCCATATCAATCCAAATTCGGTTCCTTATTATTCCACAGTGAGCTGACAAATAAACTGAGCCAACGCTCCAAAGTACACCTGTCTGCCACACTTCCACACAAACGACTGGCACAGGATATTCTGTTTGACTGAGAGAAAGAAAAGTAGAACAAAATATCTTCAAATAGAAAGCAGTTATTTTAAACAGTGAAAATATTTCACAATATTACTGCTTTATTTGGATCAAATAAATGAGCTTGGTGAGCAGAAGAGAATTCTTTAAAAAAACTTACAAAACCTTTCTATTCAAAAACTTTTGACTGGTAGTGTATTTCAACTTGTAGTACATATAATATTAGGCTACATGCAATATTGTTCCCACACAATAAAAATGGCTTTATATACATGAAAATACACACTCTTAAAAATAAAGGTGCTTCAAAAGGTTCTTCAAGCGATGCCATAGAAGAACCATTTTTGGTTCCACAAAGAACCATTCAGTCAAAGGTTCTTTAAAGAACCATCGCTTTCTTACCTTTTTATAATCTGAAGAACCTTTTTTCGCCCTAAAGAACCTTTTGTGAAACAGAAAGGTTCTTCAGATGTTAAAGGTTCTTTATGGAACCATTTAGACAAAAAGGTTCTTCTATGGCATCGTGAAGCACCTTTATTTTTAAGAGTGTATAGCCTTGCTATTTTAGAAAGATTGCTCATCGCAAACCGATCTTCATATTCGAGAGTCCTTGGCGTCAAAAAGTTTCAAAATCAAATCTGCACTAGATGGTGCTGCTGCTTCAATGAGTAGATCAGTAACGTAACCATTAGTTTCCCCCTCTTGAATCAGTTTAGCATTCATTGGTTTCCTCTTTCACTGTTAGAGAAAAGAGATGACATTAGATAGAATGCGATGCAATATGCAACACTTCATAAAGAAAGAAAGCATTATCATGTATGTTCTCCACAGATGGGCCCTGGATTGGGGACTGTGGGAGGGGCTGGATCAGCATGTTGGAGAATAGCCCAGGCTAGGCTTCAGTTCCGCTGTAAGTGCTCTTGATTTCTTCTCGCACCCTGGGAATCTGTTATCTTCTCAGATGGAGCTTTCTTATTGACTGTGAGCTTTTCGTTTTCCTCCTGCCATTACGGGCCTGAATTATTCATTTCTAAGTAATTAACACTGGCCATCAATCCCACTGTATGAGTGCCAATCAATCTGTAACTGAGAGTTAGTTTTCATTGCTGAGATGGGCTTTGGCTCGCAGCCTCTCAAGCAGCAATCAACAGACTGTTATTGCAGCTATAAGAGCATTAGTAAAACGACTACATCACTCAAAAACGTTTTTTTTTTGCACTTAATGCTTGGAAAAGCTTTACCCCCAGTTAGCCTTGAATTCACAGCCATTTTTAAAACCAACACCATCAGTCAGTGAAGCTAAGCCTCTGAAGGCAGAGCTATATTTAGACAAATCCAGACAACACTAACAAAAATGATAACATAGGCATTACTATGTTTAAAATGCTTTGACGTTCTGGAATACTCGTTTATGATTGGTCCATTGGCTGTCCCTCAGAGTCAGATGAGTACCTCAGATGACTTCACTATTTGAATTATATAATTTTGTTGCAAACTTTGTCTTGTTGCTAGTTCGTTTTTGACTTTATAGTGGACTAATTTTCCCAACAGACTCTATAAAATAATATACAAGTAAGATAAAATAAAATTATAAAATAATTCCAACTCAGATCAATAGGCTATTTAACCTGCGTATTTTGGGAGTAGCTGGCTGGCTAACAAAAATGTGTTCTAAGAATGTTAAAGGGGTCCTATTATGCTTTTTCACTTTTTGAATTTTAGTCAGTGTGTATGTGTATGTTTGGGCATAATAAAGATCTTCAAACTTACAAATCTCAGAGTCCACTCCAAAGGGAGATATTTCGTTTTTAAAAAGATCCCTTTTCAAGAACTACAACGAACGGCTCGTTTGGACTGCAGAATTTACACTTCAATTATGAGACTACAGTGTTTCCCATAGTCACAGTTTATTTTGTGATAATGACAGGTTAACTGTACATTTTCACTTACTGAGAGAATACTCTATCATTTGGAAAAATGCCGTTTCACTCATCATGTTCTGAGATGGCATATACTTTTACTTCACTGAGCTGAACTACATTGAGCCTTGGCCTGATACACAACAGGTGCTGAGTCTGTATAATGTTGTGATAGCAGGGCAGGTTGGTGTGGTTATGTGGTGCTTGTGGGAACTGATGCTGATTTATAACACAGCACCACTGATTTCAGCAGTGATGTGCATCTGTCTGCCTGCCCTGTGCTGCTGGGAATTGGTGCCATCTCCAATTAGATTAGAGGCCACTGTGAAAGATCAGCCCACTCCAGTAGATAATAAAAATGTGACGCCTGTTCAGTGTAATCGATTATGGAGAGCATCCTCACTCTGGGGATGTAAGCAGATCGCAGAGGTTCCAGCCTCGTGAACTCTGCACAGGACCCATGTAGCTCATTAGAGTCCCCGAGCCATTTGTGCAAACTTATTTTTGGCCTCAAGAAGCACCTGATTGGGTGTAGCGTAATGTGCAGACAGAAGGGATGAAGAGAGAGAGATGAGGAGCTGTGATTGTTGCAGTGTTAACTGTATCAGGAAATGATAACAGGTACAAGACTAGACTGTTCTTACAGATGCTTCATGTTCCCCTGATCCACACTATGTTATTTAAAGAAATAGTTTTATAATTTACTCACCCTCATGTTGATTCAAACCTTTCGAATTTTCTTTCTGCTGTCAAAAACGAGTTATTAGGTACAATGTTCCTGCTGCTCAGTCCATACAACTCTGCACTATATTCTTAGTCTAACGAAGTCATGCAATAGGTTTGTGCGAGAAAAATACTAAAATTTAAAGGGATAGTCCCCTTAAGAATGAAAATTACAACATGATTTAATCACCCTCAAGCCATAGTTCTTGTGTGTCAAGAACCAATCTGGATGCACCAAATGTAAATATGCACATTCAAATTGCACAAATGAGATTTGTGAGCTACAGTAGCAGGGAAAATTATCTGGGAGTAAGGAATTGTAGTCTGTTCCTCACATAAAACTATTCTATGAGTTTAGAAGACTTGGAATATAGTGTACAATCATTCACAAGTTCTCTAGTTTGTTTTTTAATGTCGTATTGCAAGCTCTGTGAGGTTCTTGTGAACATCTTGTGAAGTTCTTCATTTATAAATTGCTTCAAATAAAAGCACCTAAAAAAATAAATATATAAATGTACATATATGGACCATTTGTCCATTCACTTTCACCTCCTTTTAGTTCTATGGAGGTAAAAAAAAAAAACTTGTTTGAGACAACATGAGGGTGAGTAAATCATCACTGATGACAATCATTTTTTGGCAAATTAATTATTTAATAAACTTGTCAACAGAGGTGCTGTATAGCATTACTGTATATATGCCCATGTAGTATCCAGGACACCGAATAAGTGTATTTGTATATTGAAGTTGTTTTAGATATTACGGTTAATAAAAACACAAACTGAGGTTGAGTTTCACATGAATTTCTTCCTTTAGTGAGATTGATTATTCTCCAGAGACAGCGAAGATGCAGGCTAGACCGCAGATATATAGCATTGAACATCACAGCGAACAGTGAGAACAGAGAAACATCACATCAACAACAGGAAACGCCACAGAGAAGACTGAGAAAGGTTGTAATTACTTCACTTTGCTTTGTACGTTTTTAGAAGAAAAAGGGGAAAAATAAACTTTGCACCATCTCAGATGAATGCAGACAGCCTAAGAATAGCAGGCTGTCTGAGAACAACCTTCACATCACGCAGGCACCACAATCTCTGCCTCTGTTTCTGCGGTTACAGGGATTAGCCGTGACTCACCATGTAAGTCCTTACTGTTTTCCTCCTTCTCTGAGAGCGCAGTCCGGACATCAGTCACTCCTCACTGTGTGTTTACCCTGCTGCTACTCCTGCGGGAACATGGGAGCGTGTGTGGGTGTGTTTTCAATCACGGTGGCATAAGGAACCAAAGCTATTATTTATGCAAATTACATATCATTTTATTGAAGAACCACTTTCAGAACCTTTAGGTCATGCACTGGGGCTTCAAGTCTTGATTTCTGCTTTTGAAGTGACCCTCTAACCACCATATTCAGATCATAAAAAGACTGTAAATTAAAAATGAATTAAACAATGGAGAATAAATGAAATAATCCTGTTGTCATTTTAGTAATATTTATATTCTATTATAGTTTTCATTAATGTTTTAATGAACTTTAGTTTTAGAAATTTAGGTAATTCAACTTAAAACATTTCACATTTTTGTTTATATTTTCATTTAATATTTATATGTTGTTTTATTTCAGGTTTATTTAAATTATAAAAAAAAAAAA
>NW_015505478.1:1083924-1092409 GCF_001515645.1 Sinocyclocheilus grahami | reverse complement strand
GAAAAGATTCACCAGATCTTGTTCGCCATCACGTAATGACGCCATTAATGTAATGCTGTCATCTTGGCGGATGAAAATATCATGCTGTCACAGTTTATTTTGTGATAATGACAGGTTAACTGTACATTTTCACTTACTGAGAGAATACTCTATCATTTGGAAAAATGCCGTTTCACTCATCATGTTCTGAGATGGCATATACTTTGACTTCACTGAGCTGAACTACATTGAGCCTTGGCCTGATACACAACAGGTGCTGAGTCTGTATAATGTTGTGATAGCAGGGCAGGTTGGTGTGGTTATGTGGTGCTTGTGGGAACTGATGCTGATTTATAACACAGCACCACTGATTTCAGCAGTGATGTGCATCTGTCTGCCTGCCCTGTGCTGCTGGGAATTGGTGCCATCTCCAATTAGATTAGAGGCCACTGTGAAAGATCAGCCCACTCCAGTAGATAATAAAAATGTGACGCCTGTTCAGTGTAATCGATTATGGAGAGCATCCTCACTCTGGGGATGTAAGCAGATCGCAGAGGTTCCAGCCTCGTGAACTCTGCACAGGACCCATGTAGCTCATTAGAGTCCCCGAGCCATTTGTGCAAACTTATTTTTGGCCTCAAGAAGCACCTGATTGGGTGTAGCGTAATGTGCAGACAGAAGGGATGAAGAGAGAGAGATGAGGAGCTGTGATTGTTGCAGTGTTAACTGTATCAGGAAATGATAACAGGTACAAGACTAGACTGTTCTTACAGATGCTTCATGTTCCCCTGATCCACACTATGTTATTTAAAGAAATAGTTTTATAATTTACTCACCCTCATGTTGATTCAAACCTTTCGAATTTTCTTTCTGCTGTCAAAAACGAGTTATTAGGTACAATGTTTTTGCTGCTCAGTCCATACAACTCTGCACTATATTCTTAGTCTAACGAAGTCATGCAATAGGTTTGTGCGAGAAAAATACTAAAATTTAAAGGGATAGTCCCCTTAAGAATGAAAATTACAACATGATTTAATCACCCTCAAGCCATAGTTCTTGTGTGTCAAGAACCAATCTGGATGCACCAAATGTAAATATGCACATTCAAATTGCACAAATGAGATTTGTGAGCTACAGTAGCAGGGAAAATTATCTGGGAGTAAGGAATTGTAGTCTGTTCCTCACATAAAACTATTCTATGAGTTTAGAAGACTTGGAATATAGTGTACAATCATTCACAAGTTCTCTAGTTTGTTTTTTAATGTCGTATTGCAAGCTCTGTGAGGTTCTTGTGAACATCTTGTGAAGTTCTTCATTTATAAATTGCTTCAAATAAAAGCACCTAAAAAATAAATATATAAATGTACATATATGGACCATTTGTCCATTCACTTTCACCTCCTTTTAGTTCTATGGAGGTAAAAAAAAAAACTTGTTTGAGACAACATGAGGGTGAGTAAATCATCACTGATGACAATCATTTTTTGGCAAATTAATTATTTAATAAACTTGTCAACAGAGGTGCTGTATAGCATTACTGTATATATGCCCATGTAGTATCCAGGACACCGAATAAGTGTATTTGTATATTGAAGTTGTTTTAGATATTACGGTTAATAAAAACACAAACTGAGGTTGAGTTTCACATGAATTTCTTCCTTTAGTGAGATTGATTATTCTCCAGAGACAGCGAAGATGCAGGCTAGACCGCAGATATATAGCATTGAACATCACAGCGAACAGTGAGAACAGAGAAACATCACATCAACAACAGGAAACGCCACAGAGAAGACTGAGAAAGGTTGTAATTACTTCACTTTGCTTTGTACGTTTTTAGAAGAAAAAGGGGAAAAATAAACTTTGCACCATCTCAGATGAATGCAGACAGCCTAAGAATAGCAGGCTGTCTGAGAACAACCTTCACATCACGCAGGCACCACAATCTCTGCCTCTGTTTCTGCGGTTACAGGGATTAGCCGTGACTCACCATGTAAGTCCTTACTGTTTTCCTCCTTCTCTGAGAGCGCAGTACGGATATCAGTCACTCCTCACCGTGTGTTTACCCTGCTGCTGCTCCTGCGGGAACATGGGAGCGTGTGTGGGTGTGTTTTCAATCACAGTGGCATAATGAACCAAAGCTATTATTTATGCAAATTACATAGCATTTTATTGAAGAACCACTTGCAGAACTTTTAGGTCATGCGCTGGGGCTTCAAGTCTTGATTTCTGCTTCTGAAGTGACCCTCTAACCACCATATTCAGATCATAAAAAGACTGTAAATTAAAAATGAATTAAACAATGGAGAATAAATGAAATAATCCTGTTGTCATTTTAGTAATATTTATATTCTATTATAGTTTTCATTAATGTTTTAATGAACTTTAGTTTTAGAAATTTAGGTAATTCAACTTAAAACATTTCACATTTTTGTTTATATTTTCATTTAATATTTATATGTTGTTTTATTTCAGGTTTATTTAAATTATAAAAAAAAAAAATTAAACAAGGGTTATTATTAACTATATGTTAAAAACACAACCAGATATAGGTAAGCAGATTTTAACAGCAAAATGTGAACCGTGTTCTCAGCACAAGTATGTTTAAAAATGTTAATTTAATGTAATGTCAAAAAGCATATTTAATTTAATGTCAAGACAGGTTGCCACATTTTTGCATATTTTAAAAATGTATATTTATACAATTTATTAATTGAAAATTGATATCTTCTTTTCATGCTCTGCTTATTCATCAATTATTTTGTGTGTGGCAGGTTCCTATTGAGACAACAATGGTAACCAGGTAACCACAAAGTGTAACAAAAAACCCTGTATGTTAATGTTGTGTTCAATAAACTATAATTTTATTACAGGGCAATATCAGTGGAAATGTTCAATAGCCTCAAGATCTCAAGGTATGTGTCTATTCAGAAATGGAAAATTAAAAATTGAATTAGATTAAATTATGAAAAGAATGAATAAATACATAAACAAACAAACCTGCCATAAGAAACCTACCGTAAGAAATGTTAGTGGCCTAAAAAGTGTGACAACTAGCCCACTTCTCCCCTATATTCTTTGACCAGTGAATCAGGTGCTACATAATATATAATGTTATGGTACAGTATAGCACTGGTTATTTATCATAAAAAAGTGAACAAAATAAAAAAAGAGTATTAGTGACATGTTAAGCTATGTTTTTAAGTGTGTTTAATCAGTTTGGATCACGACTGATGACCATGTGCCTAATCTCTCTCATGCTAGACATGGAAGTATCCCATTTATTTTCTAAAGGTGAGTATAGGGGCATTTGCTGCTGCTGGCTCTGACATCTGTCTCCCTTTCCACCATTAAATCACACGGAGCGCTCCCGATTCGCTTCCTGTGGGCGCAGTTATAAATGGAACGACTGCAGGCTTGAAGGATCTGCCCATGCCTGAGTCTCCTGGACGCGGCCATTGACATTAATCTGGTATTTGTTGGAGTGCACCTCTGTTAATTAGCACAGTCATTCTGTGAGTCTGAAAGGGTAATGTTTCACACCCACGGCCCCTGTGCGCCACTCCAGCTCGGCCCAATCTAAGCAGCTGACATTTAAACAATCTGCTTGATATTTAGTAAGAGGATGAAAAGAAATAGCTACTATATGTGTGCTCAAAACTGTAAACACATTTCTTTGGACTCTCTCTCTCAATCTACAGGCTAGCAGTGCTTCAACTTACTGGATGGGTTTTAACTGAGGAGGTGTGTAGATGTCCTGTGCTCTGTCTATCTGAGTCTGACACCAAGTCTGACATTAAGGGAAGATGTGAAAACCCAACTGACACTATTGAGAAGTGATTTTGTGGCCATCGTGTGGATGATCAACAATTCAGATTGAAAATGAACTGCTAAGTTAAAGCCTGTATCTGAAGTGGTAATATATGTACCATTTAGATACTGATATGTACACATTAAGTACTAATTTGTACCTTCGGAGTAATATGCCAACTTTAGGGTAAATAAGGTACAAAGATGTACTTTTTAAAAGGATGCCGCCTCAGTGACAGCTTTTGTACCTTTTTCTGAGAGTAACTGTTTTGGTAACTTCAGCATTCCAGTTCTAATATGTCAGAAATGTACTTTTAATGGCCAATTCACACTCTACTGGTAGACGCAGACAAACATATTCATCCGGTTTTGTTGGTTCAGTGTGTTACTCCCATCGAAGTCTGTTGGTGCTGATCAGTGCTTATTTTCACTGATTGAATGTTGAATCAGCATTTGTCAGGTCTTGTAATGTCTGAGAAGAGACATACTGTAATCTGGTGACCCTATGCGTTAGTCTTCGTCTGTCGGTGCAGTGTGAATTGACCTATCGGTAAGCCCCGCCCTCCTTAGTTACTGTTGCTCACTTGGACAAACAAACAGAGTTGCTCACTGTCTTACAATGACACCTTCTTCTGGGCGTTTCTGATAAATTTGGGACACAGATGGACCTTGAAGTGGGACTTAAATATGCCATGGAGGGATATATAAAAGATGTTAAAATAAATATGTAAAAATCACAATGCAAATGGGAAAATTATGTTACGGTCGTCACGATCGCAATAACAACATCCCGGATCAACACCGTTCATATTCCGCAGAGTACAATTAAATTAATTTACATTTAACCAGATTAATATGGAGAGGCACTCCATAGACCTTCGTTTATGTGCTTTTGACTTGCACTGCACGGTACATGACCCCGTGCAACTGATACTCGACTGCCATTGGCTCATATGCGTTCGAGGGGAGGGGCTTACAGATAGGTCAATTGGATTTCAGACCTCTAAATCTTGTGTTTGGTCTCTCAAATCTTTTTAAAAATTGCTTTAACCAGTCTGGGCTAGTTTGTTGGTCTCTCACTGTGTAGGCTGATCTGTTGGCTGTTTTGTATAGATGTCCCTGTTTGTCAAAGCTGAATACCACTAGTTTAAACCAGATACATTTACACACCCCATGGATATATAGCTTGAACTATTGCTTATACTTACATTTACAGATCATGTAAAGTGCACTGACTACAGAAGACAGTCCCCTGAAGTACAGTAGCATGGAGTAAGATGTATGGTCTAGGGAATAATAACAAGAGGGTTGGAAAAGTATTTGATTAATTTATCCAGTTCATTTGTCGAGCCTGTCTAAATTTAAAAAAGATCCAACCAAGTCCAGTATCATTGCCGTTACACTACCATTATCCCACCACCACAATCAGCAGCTGGTGATTACAGTGGAAGTGCAAATGCCTAGAAACAGTGTCAGTGCTCCCATGTAATTCTGTGATGGCCCAGTTCGCAAGTTTCCAAAATTTTTTAAATGCAGGACTAAATTTTGGACTGCAATGGACTACTGCAGATTATATTCTTATCATATTACATGTAAAATCTCCTCCAGCTAAGCGGGTAACATTTTTAGAATGTTCTCAGACCACCGGGATTCATCAAATGCCAAAACGAGACAATCACACACATTTTGTTCATTCATTATCATGAAGAAAAATTTCACATTGTGCCTAACAAAATATCACAACACTTCCAGACTCTATTTTTTCCCTCTAGTCTAGTGTTTTTCTCCCCAGCCCTCTGCAACTCTGATGTTTGGACTAGTCTTCTGGGGATCAGTCAGGCCAGAGCTTCTCAGCTCTGAACACTCTAGGACAGTGCTACAATAAAGCCTAATGTTTACCCATGGAATGTTAAACAGAACTCTGCTCAAGGCTCTTCAGCAGAGATGGAGGAATACAGAGGAAGAGACAAGCGGGAGATAGAGAAAGGTAGGAAGTCATGCCGGGGGATATTTCTTGTGTCAAGTTCAGGTTAAATCAATGGCTTTCTGCCTTGGCCTTTTCTTATTTCTAAAAGTCTTATATGTATCCCCCCCTTTTTTGGATTACAGAATGTAAATGGCACCAATAAGTGAGATTGGTCTAAAACTACAGCAGATTTTCAGTGCTTATCAGTCTGAGACCACATTAACAATTTTGGAGTCAAAACCTAATTTAAACCTGAAAATAAACAGGAAGCTTGAAATATTTCTAGGTCACTAATCACATAAGTAAATTTGGGACATTGATCATGTGACTCATTGTACAGACAGATATTCTTGCATCCAGTGAATCATCTCTGTGTTTGGAACATCTCAAGTCATACTGGAGAACACGGTCATCAGGTTTGACAAAAGTTCATGCAGCTGGAGTGCTGCTGTCAAACCAAATACTGAGACATTTCGAAATTAATACTCATTTTAGGTTTTGAAGTAAAAGAAAGAGAAGTTTGTAGAGACTAGATGGCATATATCTTCATGGTTTTTAGAGGAGCAGCAGGCATTCAGGCCAGGGAACGCTCAAAGAACGCAAAAACTTAAAGGCAAAAAGCCCAAAATGTGTTGGTGTCCTGAGTTTTTAAACTCGGCTGTTGGACACATCCCAAATGATGTCCTGACCAATTAGACATTGTCTTAGCTCGCGGTGTTGCTATGTTTCTCCACCCAATACATAAACCCAGCATGTTATCCAAGTAGTCACATGGTCAGAATTGTCCCGCTCTTGCAGAGTATAATTTGGACAATGGTTTCTATAACAAAATTATAATACATTTGACAAAGAATTGATTGATAGGAATGTTTCAAGTAGGACTTTTCACACACATGCATACCAAACACAAATATAAACCACTAAACTATTCAATAGTTATTAAAAGGACATATACACAATGAGTGATTAGAACATGATAGACAAATGTGTGTGCTACATACATGGTATGGAGTTATGCAATGGACTTATATTAGTTTATAAGTCCTTTCAGGATAATTTTGGTGCATCTACATATGTAAAAGACCATCTCTGTGTAGTTTTGTGAATGTGAGGATGTGTTCTTTGAGGAACAAAAGGTCTAGAAGGAGCCTGGTCTTTGTCCTGAGTGGGTGGAAACCCAAGGAAGTCTCAACTAATGGTTTTCCTTATGGTTTTACTTGTGATTGTCATGATGCGTTGTATCTTCGATCATTAATCTTGGTTTTCTTGCCCCAAAATTGACAATCTCCTTCCTGAGTTGGGAATATCAATAAGCGTTCTTTTGTGTTAATGTTGCAACGCTGTTCAAAGCTGCTAGTTGGTGGACTTGCTTCAAACTTGGGTATTGTGGGCAGATTTATGATGTTGTCTTGTTATCCTGGGCCAATTTGTGGAATTTGTCTCTGTGTCGTTTCAACCCTGTTCTGATTGAATCTTAGATTGTCTGATTCATTATGATATGCTGCAAAGCATTTTCACCAAAGCGTCGGATATATGGATTAGAATTCTGTGCTGTTTCAAGCTATATTCTCATTAATGATCATAGACGTTGTGGTAAATATGCATACACCATGGTTTGATGATTGATCACACTCACTGACTGCCAGAAAGCAGTAGTTCTCCAAAGGTTTGTGAGAGATGACACTTTGGGTAGAAAATTCAGCCATAAACCCAACGGGGTCAATTGTGCCAATTTTAGACGGAGGAGATGACAGAATTGTTGTGTCAGGTCAAAGCTTTTGACCTCAAATCTAACAGTTGGCTGACCCCATTGGGACCTGTCATTGCTAGCATATGTGCTCTATATAGCAATGAAAGAGGAAGTGCTGATGCAGCACAGAGAGTGGAAATGAGAAATATCCTCTCTTAGGTATTTAATAAATACCTTTGTAGGTGGTATAGGCAATTATTTATACTGCAAAGTCAGCATATGACCCTCAGGTGTGTATGCTCTCATATGATGTCATACTGTAGTAGCAGAATACTTATCATAACAGGAAATTAATTACTCCCTAATCAGCCTTGCCCAGAGCACTAGACATATCAATATTGACAAAATAAGCCTTCTAACTAAAACCTCAGCATAACAGCAGTCCATAAATCACTTGCACTTTATTCCTAAAACACTTTTCTTTCTGTCCCAGAAAATTATTTTAGGCACAATCCCAAAAGGTTCTAAAAATTGAATATTTTCTCATCCATCATTTGGTCTGTAAAAAGTTTTCTATTTGATCGGCCACCTTGACAGGCTTGTTGATTTGAGATCATAGATTTGTTTAAAGCAGTAAACTTATAAATACTCATATTAAATAAGACAATGATAAGAAGTGTGTGTATGACGTCTTTGTTAAAAAATAAAAACTTCTACCAAAGTTACTCCTGTGTTCTAAAAAAGTCCCTTTGAAGTGTGTGTGCCTCCTCACAAAACAAGTTAGAGAAAATGGTTACACTTTACTTGAAGGGGTGTGCATAAGACTGACATGACACCTTCATAATCATGATATGACACCTACATAATCATGACATGACACATGTCATGAATATGAAGGTTTTTATGCATGTTTATGACAACTGCCATTAAGTGTCATTCACTCCGTTATGTCATTTTTAATGCAAAGATGACATTGTTTGAGATGTGTTCCAACCATTCATCAGTAAAAGCATTTCAAGGACACCTCTGGAAATCAACACCCC
>NW_015505478.1:1081390-1083307 GCF_001515645.1 Sinocyclocheilus grahami | reverse complement strand
GGACACTCAGACTCTCGTAAAACTACCATATATGAGAAGAAACAGTTTTTAGTAACAATTTAATTTAAGTAAATATTATATAAAGTATGGCGAGTCTGCAATTTTATGTGCGTTATCTTATTAACCATCATTAAATTGATAATGTATACACTCTGCTCTCTGGAGAATCAGTCATTGAAAAAGCGATATTAGTCAACCACTAATCAATACAGCCCTATCAAATCATTTAGGACATTAAATATAACAACAAACCAAGGTTACATGAGTGATCTATTGATTTAATGCATGATGTTCTATATGATCAGAGTAGAAATTCAAAATGATGAAGAGGAACATATGAACATGCAATGTTTTGACACAGTTTTGGTAATATTACTGGATTTGCAAATTTCTCTTAACTGACAGCAAGTTGCAGAATAGTGAGATCATTTTTCAGATGGCTGTTTTCATCATGTCATCCAGCTGGTGACCACATTCTTCATTGATTAGTAGTACACTGACCTACATGACCTTTTGCATCCGATTGGACATGGCAAATATTGATTCACCAGCACAGAAATGTATTATGCGTCTCTCGGTTCTCGTGAATATAAATGTGAGGCCATTAATCTGCACTGAAGTCCTGTCTTGCTACAATGTACATGAAAAATACTGTACGCATGTCATTATTGTACAGTACACACATCATGCGGATCTTGTCAAGATAAGGAGCTGCCAAAACAATATAATGTTCACCTCAACCCAACATCCACCAATTCTCCAAACTGTAAAAAAAAAAAAGTGTTTCTGTGTAGTAAATGTAGTTCTCCAGTACATAAAAACCAGGCATTTATTGTTCCATATTATTTAAAAAAGGCACAATGTGTTCAGCATTAATGCTGGTGGTACTAGCAGCGAGGACGATGACAGTACCACCAGAGACTTGAAAGGAAATAATTACAATGTGAGAACAAGAGACTTCCAACACAAACTGTTTTGTAAATAACTGTCGCTTTGCATTAATTCAAGCATTTAGCTCCAATTAAACCCATAAATGTCAACATTGTTGTCCACCATAAATCACCATTTTTACAAATGTTTAAACAAGCATTGACTCTCAACTTAAATCTAGTGTGAAGAGAGCTTTTTGTTTGGGCTCTGGATTTGACAGACTCTGTGTATGTTAACAAGATGTTTGAGCATCAACAGAAAAACAGTGAAGGGCAAAGGGAGGTTAGAATAGCCTACAGCTCCTTCATGCTGGGATGTGAGCTCTTGCATGACAAACTACAACGCCAGAAGATACACTGTGCTCAGATAAACCACTTTAACCCGCACTTCTTGGATGGCCTCTTTCCTTGCCTGCCATCTTCTTAAATTCTCCAAGGTGACTTTGTAGATTGCAACCTCAAAATGCCATCATTATTTGTGGAGGCAAACTCCCTTCTGCTGGAATTCCAGCTGCTGAAAATTATATTTCTATTTAGCTCCCTCCAGTAAAATTCCCCTTTGTCTCAAGAAATCTGCGTCCACACGAAACCACAAAACCGACACAAAACGATGTAGTATACATGCCAGACCAGTATCTGCCACAGAGATGCACTAAAAACGGAGAGGAACACTTTGCATAAGCATTGCGTGCCGTATACAAACGAACATGGAACAATGCATGTATTCATCTGTGTTAATGTTAGTTAATAAAAAGACAATCGTTCAGTGTTTGTTATATTTAAAATATACGGATTCGCGAAAATACGAAAACGAAAAAAAATACACACGAAAACACAAGGGTGGCGTTTTCAGATTTATCCACTCTGGGACCCGGTTTAAAAAAATATTATAGAGTTTCACTCTCCCAAAACGCCGGATCCATGTGAACGAAACGCCTATACAATGCAAAATGTATGCGTATACAGCTAAACGCGTCTCCGTGTGGAC
>NW_015505478.1:1079499-1080602 GCF_001515645.1 Sinocyclocheilus grahami | reverse complement strand
CAAATATTTAGGCTACTACCTTCTAATTTCCGTTGTCAGTGCAGGGGTAATTTTTTATTTTTTTATTTTTAGCTTAGGCTACTGACCCTTATGGATTAGTGTAGCCTGCATTAAAAAGTCTTGAACATAAAACAACAGGATAAACATATAGTTGATGACTAGGCATAATCATTTCATGACTCTAGACACTTCTCTGTGAAGACAGTGGCATAATACAGTGAAATAATATGTTCTTTAGCCATATAAATACAGCAGTCATGTGCGTGGGTAAAATGCACCCGCTGGCGCTTTTAGGTATACAGAGACCCCCTTGCGGTTCTAGTGTTACGAAATGATTAAAGATTTTGTGGGAGGACAGAAAGTTACATACTGGTGGGATATAAAGTGCTCAGAATATTGCAATAATCTTCCAAAACCCTTGTTTATTGTATACTTTGGTTCCTTACAAAGTCAGCACTGTCAGTTTAAAGCCCTGGACAGAGTCAGGTGAAAGAAATTTTCTGGTCTGGTCAATGAAACTTTGAAAGGTGTCCACTGTCCCTAAAAATAGCAAGTATGGATCCTGAAACCATCGTCTGTTTCCTTCCACTCAGTGCCGCAAAAGAGTACAATCCGTCAGGTGATAAACACCGAGTCTGATGTCGCTTTACTGTCAACTCCAAATTAGCAGAGAAAACCAGTATTTCAAAGGGAAACATTTGTGGTTCAATAGGTGTTAAAAGCGGACAAAGTGATTAAAATACCTGGAGAATTTAAGCGGTTGAGTTCCCTACAGTGGAAGACAGAACGAGGGCAATTCATCGGTCTTATGCCTCTCTTCATCGAATAAACAGGTAAGTTAAAATATATTTTAAATGAGAGACTGTGTCGGAACTACATTTAAGTCAATACAACATCTTATTCGCCTTGACATTATTTAGTGACTCCGGACCGTAACATTCCTGGAAGATACGTTTTCACTGGATCGTATGCATAGCTACTTCAAAACGTGCCCTAAATCATTTTATGGCATGTTAGATAGCCACACGGAAGCATATTTTCACATTCAAATATTACACGTATTCTTGTGTAATGTTTTTAATTAACTTCAACATCTGAATATG
>NW_015505478.1:1075484-1078927 GCF_001515645.1 Sinocyclocheilus grahami | reverse complement strand
CCCTCCAGGACCGAGTTTGGGCAGCCCTGCTCTAGTGGCTATCATTGGTACCACATGGAGAGAGAGAAAAAAGCTTGCGTTTGTCTTGTGAGAGCACAAATAGTTTGTTAGCCTACACACTTGAAAAGAACGTGGAAGATAGACCGAGGAAGACACGCAAACTTATTTTCACACCGTCCTTTGAGAGCTTCAGTAGCCCACAGCATCTCTCTCTCTCTCTCATGCATCTTGACTTCTCAAGCTCATCCTTGTTCTTTACCTGTACAATACCACTTTTATAATGAAAACGTCATTTGATCTACTTTTTGCTCAATTTGCAATTTTAACAATGATTTTCTGGCAGCACAAAGTTTTAGATTACATTTTATAGAATAATAATAGCGACTTAGGGTATGCTATTTGGCCTAAAATGAAGGCCATAGCCTATAGCCTACTACTTTTTAAGAGCCTCCAATCTTTCGTTTTGACCTCCATGGGGGTTCCAGCTTTAATTAGGGCAATCGATAAGTCTATTCAATATAAAATGCGCATTGGAATTCGGGGATTGCTGTAATTTTTTGCATCGATAGAGTAGCCTATTTTTCTTGAAAATATCTTATGTATATTTTATAAATATCCCTTATTATGGATAGCAGTGGTTTTATTCCTTCTACATGCGATGTAGACCGCTATTTTGACTCTCAATATCTGTTGCTCACACTAGCGTGGCGTGTTTGACATCAGACCCAGTTTCTGCAAACGCTGGCAACAGGCTAGTACTTTTGTGAATATCTCTGTTACAGTAGCTATCAAAAGGTGGTTCCTCAGGTTTGATCAGCGCTCGCGTCCAGTGTGTCACAGCTGACGTCCACTGACACTCGGTGGAAGCCCCTCTCCTTCCCTCGCGCTTTTTGTTCTCCGGTTTGCTTCATTCGAGAGGGTTCGTCTTATTTTCATCAGCTCGAGCTTCATGCGGGAGCCGTCTGTCTATATCAATGTGCATTAATGTAGGAGACACCGTGGAAGAGATAAGGTGAGATAACCTTGTTGATAGCAAAGAGCACTACGCGAAGGTCTGCGTTTGATTGTGACATTGGCGGACTTGTTACTACCGCGCGCGTTGTAAACTCGACTTCTGTATAGTCTGTATGTTTAACTGCATTGACGGAGGTTGATAAATGTCGATAGAAGGTACGAGAACCATCACTTTCCCTCTGATGTTTAAAAAAAAAAACATGCACTTTTGTTTATTTACAGTGCGTTTCTTGCAGAGCTCTTATCTCCTCACCTGGCACCTTTGTTTTGGATTTGCCAAGGATTTCCTAAAGCGACAGTGGGTGTACTCGACTGAAGGATTTCGGGTTTTAATCTGAATCGGGATCTATACATCCAAACTGGGATCTATGAGCGGAAAAGTGGCTAAGCCTAAAGAAGAAAAGGATGCTTCAAAGGGTAAGAAGAGTCTTGAAACGTCTCGATTGCTCTCACAGGTTTAAAGCGACCGTGATCTCATTCATCTTCCACTCGTTGCATTGTTGCTCAATTGTGAAAACATAAAAACGGAATGGAAATGGGCAAATATAAATGTAAAACGTTTATGAGAATAATACATAATGATTAGCAGCTCTGCTGAATAACAAAAAACTGCCACCTGATAAAGACCGCACAAATTTCATTCAGTCTGTTCTGCAGAGATGAATTATTGGGCCTGTCGCTTTAACGTAATCTGCAATAAAACCAATGAATATTCCAATCAAATTCCCCTTTGTCCTTCCTTGCACATTAAGGTAGGTCTGACTAACTGTTCAAATATTTATCACATTTGCAACGATCTGCTGTGTGATGACGCTTAATCGTTTGTTGTGGGTAGCTACTGCGCAAATGACCTAATTGCGTAAAACTGAGCTTCTGCATGCCTCTGAAACAGCCACGCTTCAACGGGATGTAAACTGGCCAACCATTGCCATGGAGACAAAGGGGCTACAGGGTTGCCAAAGAAACCTCCGCGCGATTAATTGATGTGCATGCTGTCTGCTGAGGGGTTTTCATTTCAGTTTACAACGACATGGATATGCTGTGCTCCTTTGTCCCGACTAATGAAATCCCACAGTGTAGTATAGCCTGATTACCTCTAAAATAAACCTGGCACTGTATATTACCAATGTCGTTGGCAAACAGACAAATTCCCTTTGTTCCTCTTTTATATAAATTAACAATTAATTTGTTTTTGCATAAAAGTAAATGCAAAATAATGATCGAACTTAAAAGCAAGCAACTTCTAATAGATATTTGTATAGTTTACCATATAGAAAATCTAGAGTGACTTGACTTGGATTCTTTCAAAGAATCGGTTCTCTTTGATTCTTTTTGTCAAGTTAATTAAATTATTTAATAACTAATATTATATAAATACATATAATATATAAACACTAATATAAATGCAGTGCTGATCAGAAATAAATATGAGTGATTGCTTTGTTTTATTTTGAAACAAAGTTGTTCATAAATATTGTTCATTAAGTATTAGTAAAAAAAACTTGTTCTTAAGGCAAACAAAAGAAATCCATTCCTCGCCCCTCTTTAGGCACAGAATGAAAAGACAGCTAACTTAGCATTATGCTATACAATTCCAGCATATCCTCATGCATTTTTTATTATTAGTGTTTGTAGTAAATGTACAGCAGACTTTGTTGAATACTGCCAGGAGTTCATTTTTCTTTTTGTTTTAGGTAGCATTTTGTCAAAGCGTTGTATGTGACTCATTCACTCAGCATGCTGACTTTCATCTTATTTGTTTTGAGCTATTATGAAACACATTGCAGTGGCTGCCTCTACATCATTAAAACTTTCAGGATTCAATTAACTTTGGTGTTCTCACCATCCCTTGTAGTTACTCTGGATTTAATGCACTGAAACAAATTTGGAGTAGAATTGACTTATTTAACAAATTTCACTCAGAAAAGGCTATTTAATTTACAAAAATTGCCAAAGCCTAAACATAATTGTTAGTAGCTTTAAGTAGAATTTTTTAAGTTAGGTTTACTTGGGAATTCCCAGTACATTTTATTGACTCATTGTTTGTAAATTTTACTTAAGTAAGGCTACTGTAAAAAATTGTGCTGATACATAACAGTAATTTACTGCATGTGTGAAAGTTTAGATTTTCTGTTCTCTGTATAAGCATGAGCAGTGCTGTCATTGAGCTCATCTGTGTTTTCATAGAAACTATGCTAAGTCATTCACACTTTGTGTGGTTAGTAGTTACACTGTTAAAAGTGGATTCGTGTAGTTTTTTGCATAAAGGTTTATCTCTGCTTGCTCTAACCCGGTTTTGGTGTAGCCCAATGACATCAAGTTGATTCAGTCATATTAAATAATAATCTTGATTTATAGATGTTCGTCATTAAAGGGTTAGTTCTCCCAAAAATGAAAATTAACCCATAAATTACTCACCCTCAAGTCAT